>NC_038246.2:4845547-4846879 GCF_000004515.6 Glycine max | reverse complement strand
TCAAACATAACTTATTCTTGAGAAGAGAGTGTCGTAATGAGTGTCATCAATATTTCTCAATAATATTATAAAGATATGAAATTACTTTACAAACCAAAGATTATGCAATAATTAAGTAAATATTTTTATGGAGACACATGAATGTCTAAAGGGACAAAAATGGCACAATCATAATTTACAACCAGCTTTGCAGCATTTTTGAGTCTCACCTCATTAAAACTTGTTTCTCTCAAGAATATAAAGTAACAAGCAAGTGTTTCTACCAGCGTAAAAGAGAAAAAGATTTTCTTAGAAATCATATGAAAAAGCATTTAAAAATCCTAGGGACGCATATTTTTCCACATCTCAATAAGTTTTTTTTTTCTTTTTTACTTTCTTAATTTCTTAACCAGTGGATATAGTATGAAGTATATAAAATTTTGAAGAACTAATTTGAACAAGAATGCACACATGTCAATACAATACATTTATTTTTTCCGGAAGAATCACATATCAATACAATTTTTCAAGATAAAATAACAAGTCCAACATTGTAATGAAGGTTGTTTAGGAATCCAATTGAGGTGCTGTAGGTGATGTTTAGGAAAAAAACCGTGATGATTACACTACAGGTAATGTTGTTTGTTATTGGAAGAATGTTTGTGACAATGTTGATTAGGCAAAACAGAAACAGAACACAAGACCCGTAGGTAGGTTGGGACCGCACAACAACAACAGTAATCCGCGCGTGCTACCAAGGCACCACTCACGTGCGACCCCCCAATGGTGTGGTGTGGGGTAGTGTGGTGCTCTTCTCTATTCTCTCTATATATACAAAACCCCATTCACGAATTAGAACAAGAGTGAAGAAGAACGAGTGAGTGTGTAGTTGAAAGAATGCTATGTTGATGATGACACATGGATGATGGATCATGGATCATGGATCATGGATGGATGATTAAGATTTTTCTTCAACACAAGGGAAGGTAGCAAATAGAAAAAAGCACCTCAATTTGTGAAAGCATTGCTTGCAGTACATAAGCACTAACAACACAGTGTGTGAATATATATAAACTAGGTAGCGTAGTAGTACTATTATTACTAAACTTGTTACATCAAAAAAACAAATGGAGACACACGCTGAGATAAGGGTGTCAAAGTTCAAGAGGGTTTGTGTCTTCTGTGGTAGTAGCCCTGGCAAAAAGAGAAGCTACCAAGATGCTGCCATTGAACTTGGCAATGAATTGGTATATATACACACATCTTCCATCATGCTTTTATGTTTTTCTCCCCCCCCCCCCCCCCTTATTTTGGTTTGGAATAAAAGGGTTGTGATGTTAACCCTTCTGTTTT
>NC_038246.2:4818458-4845447 GCF_000004515.6 Glycine max | reverse complement strand
CCCTTTTTTCTTTTTGGTAAGCTTTTCTCTTTCTCTCTTTTTTCTCCCAAGGATTTTGGGAGAAAGGAGGAGGGTCAAGAAATCAGAGCCAATTGTGTGCTTGTGTTGGTTTCTTTCTCTCCATTGACACTATTTGCAATGTTATTGTCTCTTGCAGAGTTATTCCCAAGACACTCATGCCTCGAGAGGTATGTCTGCTTCAGCCAGCAGAAAAAGCTTCTAGTTTTTTCTTTCTTCTCTAATAAAATTTTGCAAGTTGTCTCTTTTTTTTTTTTAACTTGTTTCTCTTCATCAAAGATCGAGCTTTAAATTTTGATTTTGTTCTTTCTTTTTTCTTTTATTTCTCCACTTTCCCCATTGCTTCTATATTCTATTTATGTATTCCCACTGGTTATTCCTTCCTCTTTCTGCAGCTTCTTTGTTTTCAGTTAAGCCTTCATTGCTCTCTGGTTCAAATATATATGCTTATTGCCAATTTCAAAGTCTAGTGTATCACAATTTTGTTGTTTTAAGGTTTGGATAATCTGGTTTATATGTGTTTTTCTTTTGCAAATGAGATCTTTATATGTTCTCAGCAGCTCTTCCCTGTTCTGGTTTTCCTTCATTGGCTAGAACTTTTCCTTTTTTGATATTGTTTTTGTTTTTTAGTTTCAATCTCTTGAATTATAAATTATTGATGTCTGTATAGCATGCTCCTTCTCTCTTTACTTTTTTTTTTTAATCTTATTTTCTGTTCCATCTCCTGTGCAATGGTTCCTTTTGCAGCTAACTGGTGAAACAGTGGGAGAAGTAAAAGCTGTAGCTGATATGCACCAAAGGAAGGCAGAGATGGCTAAGCATTCAGATGCCTTTATTGCCTTACCAGGTTAGCATGAAACTGAGAATACTTGGTTGCATTAGAAAAAGTAGAAACATCAAAGGTGCTTGAAGCTTTCTAGTTTTATCATGTACCATTGACCATTTTATTCTTTTGAGAATAATTAGTTGAATATAATATTCCTATTGATCTCCCTGTGCAATTTTCTTATTCAGCATTCAACAAACTGGTTTTTCACTTTCTTAAACATTATTAAAAGGTTTACTTACCACGCCTAATCATGGATGTTGACTAGGCATTAACTATTTATGTACTTGTGTATGTACATGGTTTTGAAGTCTTAAACGTAATAATAATGTGGACTATTCATCTACTTTGAGTATGCACAAGTGGACAGTGATTTTGTAATTTTAAGGAGTAAGTATCGAATAAACCAGTGAGATTTTTATGCTATTAATTAAATTTGACAGTGCTGCAAAGCCTGTTTATGACTTTTCCTTCATAATTCATACATCCATCCCAATGCTATGATGATTAGAGAGCGACCCTTCAGAAGTAGCTGATCCTGACCTTCTCTGAGCCCTTAGCATCTGTGGCTAAAATTTCAAAACTTCTGGGGCTCTGAGAAACTGTGGTTCTGGTTGAATACCATTTTTTGCCTCTACTTTCGTTGGAACCATGACGTGTTTTTGTACCAAACTTGCTGCATTTGATAGTGAAGGGAAAGTAAAGCAAAAGAAGAACTATCACAAGATAACGTTTCCAACTAGCACCTGTACCTGACATGGAATAGTGCCTTACCCTTTTCAAAGACTTTTATCATTTCTTAGTGGTTATCATTCTGAGAGTAATTTAAGTGCTGAAAAATTAGACAGATAGAGGAGGCATGCAAAGACAAAGCTGTCAATCACTCTCTATCTTGGGATCCCTCGTATGAAAGTGGATTCCCCAAGTTCCAAGAGTTAGGGTCTATTTGGAAGGAGTGAAAAGTGGGGAAAAAGCACGTATAACAACTATATTTTTTTCTCTGTTTGATTGAAGAAAAAATATAAAGAAAATCAGAAGATGTGTGGAGTTAGAAAAACAAAAATTAAAAATTTTCTTTTCTTCAACTTTTCCTTCAATTTAAATTTTAAAATTTTCTTTCCTCTTTCATTTTTTTTCTCTCTACCAAATATAGGGTAAATAAGAGGGAGCGTGTGAAGACAAAACCAATCGATGTCCTTAACGACCTCTCACTTCATGCTGTAACATTCATATAGTGGCATTTTTTTTACACAAACCAAAGGGTGTAGTACTAAATAGTAAACATTACTTACATGCACCTCAACATGGAATAGTTAAATCCCAAACTTGTGGAGAAAAAAGACAACACAACACGGTTGAAATGAAACCAAACAGTGAAACATGGTTCTCATATAGTTGAAATAAATTCCAGTTTCTCTTTCCACTGTTACCATCTCAATCATGGGTGGCTTATCTTATGCTTTTGCATTAAATTATTGATAAACTAATGCAAGTTACCTACATGCAGGTGGTTATGGGACTCTAGAGGAGCTTCTTGAAGTCATAACCTGGGCTCAACTTGGGATCCATGACAAACCGGTAATTGACTTGTACCATTTTGTTGGGGACTTATGTTAGTATTAAATTATTTTTTTTATTCTGTGGAGGTTCCCTGTGCTTTTTAGCCTAACTAGATTTTAACATTTCACAACTTGCAGGTGGGATTGGTAAATGTTGATGGATACTTCAATTCATTGCTATCATTTATTGACAAAGCTGTAGAGGAGGGATTTATTAGTCCTAATGCCCGCCACATTATTGTGTCAGCACCAACATCAAAAGAGTTAGTAAAGAAATTGGAGGTAATTTTCATAGGATGTCATCCACCAACCAACACTAATTAGTAGTAATTAGCACTTTCTACCATAAAAGATAATTGTTTATGTAATGTAACCACTTTTTCCTCTGCAGAATTAAGCACAAAATGATATGTTTTATGTTTAACTCACAGGATTACGTTCCGTGTCATGAAAGTGTTGCTTCTAAGTTGAGCTGGCAGATAGAACAACAACTCACTTACCCTGAAGAGTATGACATCTCGAGGTAGCTGAATTTGCTTCAAGGGCACGGAAGATGACACTAGATAGAATTTTGGAGGTGGAAGAAGCTAGGCTGGAATATCAGTATTCTGTTTTGTTTTTACTTTTAAAGAAAAAAAAAGAAAAGAAATTTCTTTTGTAAAGTACTGGGATTGATCTGGATATGTGAAATTACTTTGTTCCCTTGTGAAACTGATTTCCTTTTTAAGTTGTAAGTATTAGGGGCTTCTCAACTTATTACTCTACCTACTTCAACTAATTTTAATTTTAAATGGTATTTAATGTACTTTTTGACTCTATGTTCTAATGCCTATGGAAACCTCTAGTATGTTATTGGCCGAGCAAAGTAGTAAACACAGAACCACTTAAAATACATGATTGATGGGGGTAGTGAACAGAGTCAACAGACTATAGTCCAACTTAAATAAAATGTAAATAATTAAGAACTGGACCAATTTATGTAACGGATATGTTCTTAATGGAGCTGGTTTAGAGTTTAATTAAGTCTTGGCCAGCTAAATAGCATGTTCGGTTTAAATTCACTTATAGCGTAATTGATTAAAACATATTTGGTTTAGATTCACTTCCTAACATAATTGATTAAAAATCGCGGTAGAAGTGAAGCAACAAATAGTTATTTCAGCCTTTCCATGGGGTTACCATGATTTTATGAAATAGAATCAATTCTAGCATAATTGATTAAAATATGTTGGCTTAGATTCACTTCTAACATAATTGATTAACAAATCACGGTAGGAGGAAAGTAACAAATAATTGCTTCCGCTTTTTCATGGTGTCACCATAATTTTATAAAATAGAATCAATTCTCACTTGTTATCCAAACACATTAAAAAGAAGACATACAAAAAACTGACCCCACAAACAACCAATTCTTGAATGCAAGTGCAATGTCTGGTTGGGATTGCATTCCCTCACCTAGTTGGACAAAAGAGGCTGCATTTTGTGAACTACTCACCAAAATTTAACACCATAGTATAGGAAATGCTAAGGTAGATGCTGTTTACCACATCATGCACATATGATATTTCAGCTTGTGGGCCCCTCAGTTGCCAAGCAAATGTGACATTGCCATGTGTTACAGAGGGGTATGGTGGGGTTCAAAGTTCAAACTATGCGAGGGGCCATATGCATGTAGGCTTAAGTTAAGGGATCATGTGCCACATGCATGGATCTGAGGACAATATGATAGCCATGGTTAGTCCATGTATCATCCATCAAATTGCCAGTGGTTGAAAGACCTGCGTCGTACAGTTTGGGGTCTGCTTGGTTTGGAGATAATTCCAGAAGCTTTGAGTGGTTGCATAGTCATCATATATGATGCATTGCTTTGAAATATTGGCTGAAACATGGATGGCATGGCAAAGAGGGAACTGAAGGAAACACAGTTACCTCCTAGGTAAGATTACTAGCTCCTTCGATAATTCCTTTTAGAAATTCCTAGTACTTAGATACAGCATGTAGAGAACTAGAGAAGATATTTTCATTGTGATCTATGAAAGAGAAAAGATTGGAGGCATTGACAAAATTATCCACAGGATAAAGTTCCCATGCAGTACCCCTTTTTCTTCCTTTTAAACATTTTACCCTAAATTGCTTGAATTAAGAAAAAGAAAGAAAAAAAGTGATCTAGTGCTAAACTTTTTTTTTCATCAGCAACAAATGTTAGTTTGATAGATTTATTAGAAATAATAGTTGGAAGGATTTGAAATCGCAACCTCTCCTTCCTCCCTTTATCCTTTTTCAATCACTAGATCAACCTTATATCTTCCTTCTAATACTAAACTTGATGAGATTGAGCTCATATTGATCTTAATTATAAGCAAAGTGTGAAAATGGGAAAAAGAGAGGGTGAGAGAGGGAAGTTGTTGTTTCTCCATATATCAGTCAACTTGTCTTGTAATTAGAAATCAAGTATTGGTTAATGACTAAAGAATAAAAGTTTTACTGTGCGTTATGCAGTGCTAGTTTGGGCAAACATCCACATCTTTGGACCGCTAACCTGTGGAGCACCTTTCAAGGACTATTTTCATGTTAGGTAACATGGTTTGTATGTTAGGGCTTGCATTCATTTTCTCAAGTTAAAAAAGGACTGGCCGTGGCATGCATAACATTGTCAAACTTTCATCCTACATAGTACACTTCTTGATCAATGTTACTGTGTGATGGATAAGGAAGTTATCAACATCAAAAGTCTATCTTATCTACATGCTTCACCATATGAAGAAATTAAGAAGCTTTTGAATATGCAAATGCAATTTTCTAATTATGTTGGAATTATTCCTTTTTTTCTTCTGTCATTTATTCCTTTTTGTTAATAGAACCATAATCTTTATTTTTGGGATGAAAATACACTATTGATTTGTGATGAACTTCTTGTTATAATGACAATAAATTTTAAGTATATCATTTTTCTCAATTTGTTCATCTATAAAACTTTTATTTTTGTTTTAAAAAAAGAAAAAAAAGAAAAAAAATAGAACGTGATAATGTAAAAAAGGTTTTTATACTGTTATTCAATTGTCATATATAGTAACATCATTAATTTTTGTAACAAGGGATCTAACTCAATTGGTTGAATAACCTCTTGATTCTGTTTTCGATTCCTACGAATATAAAAATATCATTAAATTTTATAATAATTATTTTAAAGTCATTCTTAAGATAATTAATTATCTAAAACTCTTTATATTGAGAACATATAAAAACTAATTTTGTACCAAATTTCAAATGCATTTTTAAATGGGTGTGTAGATGATTAGGACATCAAAGACTAGACTTAAGTCCAGAAGGAAGCCTAAGACCCAATACAAGACATAGGAGGACCCATGACAAGAACAAGAGCTAAAAAGATCTCAAGCTTAATTATGCCTCACTTAACCACCAAGGCATTTTAGTTATGCTTACAATGTTGAGATTTTATGTTTCTTTTATTTTCTACTAAGTACATGAGAACTGATTTGTATAAATCAATTGTGAACTGAATGGATACGGACCTTTTGCTGATTTTATCATTGAAGCATGCGAATTGTCTCTGCTAGGATTCTTCCTTGAATCATTTGATCTAATCAAGAATTGCTCAATTCTTGTGGCAATCCTCAAGGCTTATCAAACATCATTGTTTGTGACGCCTATCTTGTTCTTCATTTTGTATTTTCTGTGTCCTTGTTAATTTTTGCAATGCTAATTCTATAATTCTGTCTGAATTTTTTATTTGCATATTTTTCGTTTTACTTAACCTTTTTCAGTGTTTTTTGTGCCTAAATTGTGTTTCAGAATGTCCTCTTTCACCTCAATTTGGAATCGTCCCAATCAGAGTTCTGTAACCTGAGACATGAATAAAAGTTAAAATACATTTTTGGTTTAATTGGTGTACGAATTTCATCATAGAATTGATCCGAATAGAAGCACAAGAAGGGAGATTCACATCACTAGAAGAACAAGTATCGGAAAAAATCAACTCTTTAAATGGATTTAAGCATCACAAGGATTAGTTTTTAACTTTTGATTAAGGGATATCTGCATTCACTAAAAGAATCTTGAATTATTGATATATGGAAAAATGAGGTGAGGTGATTATTTTTTTTAAAAATCAATTTTAGAATTGAAATTAAAATTAAAATTTTATCAAGTGTTCAAGAAAGTTTAGCTTAATTGGTTGAGCAAGATATGTGAATGTGATAAATCTTGATACCATAAAAACAAATTCAACAAAAATCATGTTCAAAACTTGAAATAGACATGCTTCATTTTTTCTTAAAAAAAACTCTCATTTACACAACTAACCCTTGAGATAGTACAAGTCATTATAGAATAGAATGACACCGAAACATTCCTTTGGGACGTTGAAGAAAACCAAATGAATGTCTTGGAAACAAAACAAGACAGGCGAATTCATCAAACAATAGTAGTATGATTCTTACATAAAACTCTAAAAATGTCAAGTCCAGCTTTAAAAAGAAAAGTCACATTAAATAATTGTCTAAACCACTTGTACGTTAATTAGTATATAGATGACAAATTGTAGCTCATTATATTTAGTTGTTAACGGATCATCACGACTCAGATTGGTTGGGCTTGAAAAGAAACAATTAAATCAATTGAGTGAGCTTGGATTAAATTAGAATGATTTTCAATAATTTTAGAGTTAAATCCAAATTAAATCAATCTTGTTAAATTTAAATTGATTTTCATCACATGCTCCAGTCCCGTCATGAAAATATGCTACTAAGAAAATTAAAATATAAAAAAATAAAGGGGGTAAAGAAGTTTGTAGATTTTTTACCCAATTCAATTCAGTTTTAAAATTTTGATTTGGTCGAATTGGTAAGTTTATATATTTATTTGACCGAATAATATCCACCCCTAATTATGCCTCTACAAAATGTAACGAATTAAGTTATACTTTTAAGAAAATTATAATAGATTTTACAAAATATAACATAATGATACATAATTATGGCATGTTGATAACATAAAAAGTAATTGTCGAGAGTTTAAAAGGTCTCTATATATTCGAATTTTAAAATTATTTTTATTATATTTTATTTTTAATCAGGCTAACTGTTTATTTCTCGCCCAGCTGATATGGAGAAATAATTTTAAAAAATTATATAATTTTTTTTCTTAACCTGGTTTATCGACCGGAGATAAGTAAAATCTACAAAAATTGTATATGTAATTAGTTAACAAATATCACTGGTTATTAGCTAATATCTTTCCTCAGAAAAAAGAAGAAGCTATTATCTTCTTTTTTTTCTTTCAAAAATAGGATGAATTGAAGGGTAGATAATGTAGTTAGTAGTACAATCAATTCATTTAGGCTTATTAATACCAAGTTGTGCAGCATAGAATAGACATCTAACTATCAATAACATTATCTTTTAACTTTTTGTCCTTCACTTCTCAGCAGTTAAAAACTTTATTTACAACTTTTCTTTATAACTTTTTATTTACACTTCCATACCGTTACTTTTCATTCCATTTACTCTTCTCAAATTCAGATAATTCTCGCATTATTTACTTTCTAAAGGAACTTTAGGATGAGCAATAAAATTCTTTCTTTAGTGAAATTGCTTGATCATAAGAATCATTGTTTTACTGTCAATTGATTCATTCAGATACTAAGACTCTTCATTCAGCTGACAACATTGCAAAAAATAACACAAACAATAATTAATTTTAAAAACTTTATTTACCAAAATATTAGTCTGATATTCTTTTGGTATTGAAGTCAACTCTGGTGCAAAAATAACATTTCTGCACAATAAAATATTTATCACCCCTTTTTTTCAGTAACCTGTGACCATTACCTATCATTTGATTGTCAGCTCAAAAGTCACTACTGCATTCAATTTACCTGAGCTATATGATGTTTAGTGAACCTTGACAATTTAGTGAATTGGTTTTCCATTCATATATAGTGGACACTAGTATGCTTATATTGCAACCATTTGGTTCTATTGGATTAATGAAACACTAGGAATTTTTTCTGCAAAAGATTTTTGGGATAATGCTCCAACTTTTCTTTGTCTTAGCCAGCTTCTGAATCTCACTCCTGATGCATGAACATTCCTTCTCTAGCTCTGAGACAAGGTCCCTCAAGTTTTCAGCACCTTGTGTAGGGTCTAGTTGACCACTGCCATTACCCTTTGGAAGGCCAAGATTTCCACTGTGGTTTTGTGAGTTCTCAATATTGGCTGAAACATACAACCAGCCAGAGATTGATGTTCGGAGTCGAAGTTGTTCGAAAAAGAGGACCTGCACAATCACTCTGAGTGGTAATCTTTCATTTTGTGCTGCATGAGTGCTTGCTTCCAATGAGAGCTTTTGGCAGTTCATGAGTCTACAAAATTGCTCTCTCTCTGAATTAATGAGCCAAGGATGTGCCTGTACTTGTCATAAACGTGTCAAATTAAAATTATCAACTGAGACACAAGAAACAAAACAATACTGTTGACCTTGTAATTGATTGTGAGGTTTTGTCACTAAATTATAGAAACTTAGGGAGTATTTGGTTTAACTGTTTTCTGTTTTCATTTTTACTGAAAACAGAAAATGGTGATGAAAATGTGTTTGGTTGGATTTTTGACAACATTTTCAGTAGAAAGAAAACAGGAAACAATCAGAAAATGAAAACAATAAAATCCTGTTTTCAGTGTTTTCAGTCGAATACAAAAACTTCATTTTGGATAAAATGAAAACGCGATGACAAAAAATGTAATTTTAAACAAATCTAAAAATACAAAAAAGACAAGAACTTGATATATCATAAATTTTCAGTATTTTTATTTCTTGAAAACAGAAAACAAGAAGTCAAACCAAACATGTTTTCAGAATTCTAATCTTTTGAAAATAAAAATAATTTTCAGAAAATGAAAACAGAAAATAAAAATGCAAACCAAACACAGTCTTATAGTTCCTTTCATTATTTTTTCTTCCATTTCAACTAATAAACTTTGTTAGGTACTGAATCATCTCTTCTCTTTCTAGTGATCACTGAAGATGCCTATAAGTGGAAATCTTCTTGTTCTATTTAGCTGGGATTAAGAGAATGATAACTTTAAATAATTAATTCTTAACTTTAAACCAGAATTATCAAATTCTTCAGAAATTTTACTGTTTATTAGGGGTATTTTAAGCCTTCTTTTAATGAAAACAATTATATGTTACAACATTCAGTTAACCAGAATGTAGAGAAAGTAACCTTTATGATCTTACCTTAAGGTACACATCTATTGCATGATATAAAGCATCATCCAATGGCCTAGCATAATCTGGAATTGCTGAAGCAAGGGCCTGAAACTTAGGAAACTTCAAATTAACATCTACAGCCACCTCAGCAAGATATGCATCTATCAAATTTGCCACCATTGTCATAGGTGCAAGTGCATCAGTTCCAGCTATCAATGGCCCATCTTCAATTATGCATGGAGAAGTTGATGCAGTTGAAGCCTGGTATATGGACATAAAGTGATCAATAATCCTTTGAATGCAGTCCATATCATAGAGAGTCTCAACCGAGTACCCCATATTTGGAATGAGAAGATCCACAAGCTCAGCTTGGTCAAGTTGTGATCCAATTCTTTTCTCCAAGTTTTCTATGCTTGATGGACTTGCGTGTAATATCGTGGCTGTGCGGAGCAACCTGAGCAGATGCTTGGAGGGTGTGACCCCTTTCTTATTAGGAATCAAGCCCATAATTTCTTCCAGCAATACCCTTTGATCTGCTTCAGAAATTGGACTATTAGTGGTTGTACCTTGATTGGCACTATTTTTATCATTGAAGCTTGTTTGCCTATTCATCATGGGTATAAACCTCCTAATATAATATATGAGGGATCCAGCAACATTCTCAGGTTTCATGCCCTTTGCTTCAATGGATAAAATAACTCTTTTATATAAGGGTAAGCTTAACGAAGACAAATCGTCGTACCACCAATCATCACCCGGAGGTGGTGATTTATTCTCGGAAGAAATTCCATTCCATAAGGCCGGGTCTTGAGCTGAGTTCTTGGAGAAATCTTGTCCTTCCACATGTCTATTGGACATGTTTGGGTTAGAACATGCCTTGACGGCCAAGGAATCAATGCCTCTTGAAACAATGTGTAACTCTTCTGCACAAGATTTAACTTCCTCACATGTTTGAAGAGCTTTTATAGAGTCTGACCAATTGCTGAAAACTTCATTGAGAAAGGCCTCAGTCCTTGCTATTAGGTTCCCTTCACCATAAGTTTCATTCATTTGTAGGTGCTCTGCTGCACATCTTAGACTAACTACATTTGATGCTGTGACTTCTATTTTAACACTGTAGCAAAACTTGGTCACGAGCTCGAATGTTTTGTCTCCACCTGGCACATCATCAAGTTGCAAAACACAGTTTGATCCTTCCTCGTTTGTGAAGTCAGCTATGAGTTTCTTCAGTAATCCACTTCTAGAAAGCAATGGGAACTGCATCATCAAGATCATAAATGCAGGAATAAACCAAGGTCCACCATGAGCTTGAATGCATAGTTGAGGTTAGCACTTGTTACTAATAATAACGATAAAGTCCTAAACAGATAGTGCATACATCAAAAAATCATTTTCAACAAAAGCTCAATTCAAGCATGCACCTTGTGGAGAAAAAATGATGTTTCGCCTACTTTAACAGTAACATCACTTGGAAGTCCGGTTGTGCAATTCCTGGACATAAAGAAAAAATTAAATTTAACAATTAAATCAGTGGTTCAGTATTAAAAAGCATTGGCCCTCACAAGAGTGTAAATGCTTGAGTAGGGAGGGGGGAAATTCTAGATATAAAGCTTGAATATACTACAATACGGGGGAAATTCTACAAAGATAAGTTGTTTGATGCTTATTCCGTATTTTTGCAATCATTTTTTACACAGTAAAATCAGTTACCAAAGAACTGAACAATACGGTAGAGAATGCAGGACCTTATATATCAGTCCTAGATTATAATGCAATGTCATGAGAATTGAATCATTGGAAAATATTACACCTTGAACCCTCATCCATCTTAGCTATTAATCTCCCATTTTCTCCTTTTTTGTCTGGGGGGCATTTGCACCTTTATGTCTGGAAAGATCCACAACAATTGACATTTTCCCAATTGTTTTGTTTCCCTTTTATCCAAGTAAATAGGATAATAATATATGCTTTTAGCATGACATGCACCACTTTTAATTTCCTCTTTGTTGGGCATGAAGTTGTACCACACATGATCTTGTGATTTATGAACACGCTTAAGATTTGTAAATTATAATCATACGGCATCACACATGAAACTGAAAAAACTTTTAGACTAAAGAATTAAAAAACAAAATCATTATGATTCTCCACCACAAGTTTCACAAACCCATTTGGAGCAATATACATACATATTGGTTTGATTTTGATAAATAAAAAAATCGTACCATGTTTGGCCCTCACGATGAAATGCATCAGATTTTGATCCAAGCCTCATGAAAGCCATTTTATTTATGGATGATGTTGTTGTGTGAAGAAAAGAGAAATGCAACAAGGGGAGAGTAGTAGAGGAGGAAGATTGGAGAAGTTGTGGAGTGAGAGATGAGAGCAGAGTGCAGATTTTGCATTGTGAATAATGTTATGTGATTATGATCCACAACACAAACAAGTCGCGAGTCTAATGCTGATGGTAACCGAAACAAGCGAAAGACATGGCTGTGCAATCATATGCACATATGACATCTCTCTCCCCCTCATCATTACAAATACAAACTTTTCACATGTTTTTTATCTTCGTGAAAAACCACGTAGGTCACTTGTTTTAAAGTTATTGAACGTAATTGTGAGACGTATCAAAGTTAAACCCAATCGTGAATTTATATTAGAGCATTTTTTCTTCTTCTTCTCTTTGAATACTACAAGAATTATTATTTTTTAATATATTAGGAAAAATTAATTCTTGCAGTATAATCAGTATAATAAGTTCAGTAAAAAAAAGTATATTAATATCTTTTTGTGCTCCTAATATTGCAATCATTTTTTTTATACTGCAATGAAAAGATTGCAGTATATAACCTATAATAATCTTATACTGAAAAATTAATTCACGACTGCAAGTATTACTTATTATGCTCCTATTACTGCAATCATTTTTTTTTAAAAAAAAACCCTATAATTGTATTTTTTTTTACGAACCACACCAGTTTAGCGCGAGGGTCAGATACTCATAAAAAAATTGGTCCAGTCCAATACTCTAATTTCATGGACCACGTTTAGCTCGAAACTCATTTTAAAAAGGACAATGCTACGTGCACTCGGAAAAATTGCAGGTACACCCAGAAATTGTGCAATTTTTCTGTTTTGCCCTTCCGTAAAAGTGATATGGATTGACTAATATGTAAGTCTCATACAGATTAACTAATCCACATGCCTCATACGAATTAGTTAATCCAACTGAGCTAATAGATCAATTATGTTATAAAATGAATAATGTTGTTATATATAACACTGAAATTTCTAATTTATATTTAATGCATATGTAAATTTAAATAATAAATTTTGTGATAATTAATTTTGATATAACTCATACAAATTAGCTAATCTGTATGTTTTTTTTTATAAATAAAGAAAATTTACCATTAAAAAAAATTAATTTACTAATAAATTAAAAAATACGGATTAGCTAATCGTATGAGTTATATCAAAATTAATTGTCACAAAATTTATTATTTAAATTTACATGTGCATTAAATATACATTAGAAATTTTAGTATTATATATAGCAACATTATTTATTTTATAATGACTTGTTAGGTTTAGAGTATCGTGATAAATAGTTATTTTCATTCATAAATGTGTAATGTGCTGACAAATTCGTCCCCAAAAGATGAATGTTTAAATTTTAGTCTTCGAGAGTAAAAAAAGTGTGATAAATCTATTTATCCGTAAACTTCCGTCCATTACCATTAATGAAAGAACCTACGTAACACATAGACAAAAAAGAAATTTATCCAAAATATAATTTAATCTTCATCTTCTCCTTTTTTAATTGTTGCAAACATAATATTACATTAAACACTTACAAAAATAGGAAAACAAAAAAGTTAGAACAAACATAATATTGATTAATAAACATAATTTATCCATTGCTCCAAAATTTCAATTGTGACAATATTAAGTAGTAACAAAATCATGTTTAGTCTTATTTTTTTGTAACGATTAAAGTGAGTCTCATATTTTAGGTGAGGTACTATCACATTAGAAATTTTAGAACAATAGATAGATTATGCTTATTATTATGTTTGTTTTCCTATTTTTAAAGTGTTTATTGTAATATTATGTTTGTAATGATTAAAAAAAAAAAGAAAAGATGAAGATTAAATTATATTTTAGGTAAATAGTCATTTTCGTCCGTAGAGCGATGACAAATTCTTCGAAATGTACCACATAGATTTTTTCATTAACCGTAATGGACATAATAACACGAATGACTAGATTTATCACACTTTTTTTTTTTACTTTTGGGACTAAAATTTAAATTTCAATCTTTGACGGACGAATTTATCAGCGCTCTAAACATAAACATTGATTATTTATCCTAATTATATCAATTGAGATGTTTCAAATTTCAATAATAAATGACAAAAAAGCCTTGAGAAATCAAATGACAACTATCTCACGAGGTTGAAGTTGATCTGTGGGGCTTGCACTTGTTCCTGTTTTTCTCTTCGGGTAAGCTCTCTCTTGATGAATTAACTGATCACTTTCATAGTCAATGTTGTTTCATTATTTGATATTTGCTTCAGCTATTGTGTATCAAACCAATGCTACTTTTTTTAGTCATTTCCAAATGTTTGTAGGACATCCTTTGTTTTCACATTGTCCCTCCTTTGTTGTCTGGTCTTACCTTCATTTTTGTCATGTTATCGCTTTGCCCCATCACACTCAAGCAACCTATGCAAAAGAAAATGTTAATGCTTTCATTGCTTTGAATAATTTTTCGTTTTATTTGTTGCAGAAATGGTAGATATTAGATAACTGAGATTAATAGGTTCAGTTGGTTTTCAAGAACATCATTGCCACTTCCATGGCAGCCTCGCACGTCCTTTATAATCCTCCTTCCCTTTCCAAAACTTTTATTAATCACTCTTTGAACCAAAACCCTTTCCCTCAAAACCTAATTCTACCACTAAAAGCTACTATTAAACCGCGGGTTCTTAGAGTGGTTCACTCCCAGAAGATCATTGCTAACCCCTCACTTCATGACTCCGATACCAAGACTCATTTTCGGCACTATTTCACCAAGAGTGAAGATGGGTTTTTGTATTGTGAGGGCCTTAAAGTGCATGAAATTATGGATTCTGTTGAAAGAACACATTTCTACTTGTCCAGTAAGCCTGAGATTACTAGAAATGTGGAAGCTTATAAGGACGCCTTGGAGTGTTTGAGGTCTATAATTGGTTATGCCATCAAGGCTGTTATGAAAGTGATGAAGAACAAACAAGAATAGTAGCAGCAGCAGAACAATATGTTATACACAGTATTTGCAGTAAAATGAAAGAGAGAAAGAAGTGAAAGAACACACAAAATTTACGTGATTCACCCTTAATCAGGCTACATCCACGTAAGGGGGTAGAGAGATTTTATTTCTGATGCAATTCAAAAAGGAAGTGCTTCCCAATACAAAACAACCTTTCCTTATATATAAGAAAAAAAGGATCATAAAAACAGAACAAAACATAATAACAGAATTAATTGCCATATGAATTTTAGTCACAACCTAACAATTCACCACCTTGAACTAACATCCATATAAAACACAAACTGTACCCTCCAAACACACGTGAACTTAATCCCAACAATCAACATTGAGCAAGCTTAAACAGTTATCAAACTTGCTCTTTGGGACTGGTTTTGTGAACATATCAACAGGATTGTGCAAAGTACTGATCTTATGAACCTTAATTCTTCTTTTTGATCGAATGAAGTGATATCTAACATCTATATGCTTGGTTCTATCATGATGAACCTAATCCTTGGCCAAGTATGTAGCACTAAGGCTATCACAATAGATGTTAGCATATTCTTGATTAATTCCGAGATCATTTATCAAACCTCTTAGCCAAATTCCTTCCTTTGCCGCTTCAGTAAGAGCCATATATTCAACCTCTGTAGTTGAGAGGGCAACAAAATGTTGAAGGGTTGCCTTCCAACTCACCAAATAGCCACTAAGAGTGTAAGCATACCTAGTTAAGGACATTCTCTTGACAAGATTAACAGCAAAATCAACATCAGAATAGCCAGTGAGACAGAAATCCAAGTTAGATCCATAGACCAAACCTACATCTGCAGTCCCTTTAAGATATTTGAAAATCCTCTTTACAGCCTTCCAATGTTCCTTATGAGGTTGGTTTAACAACCTACTAACCATGCTAACAGCATAAGCAAGGTCAGGTCTGGTGCATACCATGACATACATGAGATTTCCAACAACACTTGAGTATGGAACTTTTGACATATAGTCCTGATCAGCCTGAGCTTGAACATTTATTGTAGCAGACAACTTCTCTCTTTCTGAAAGGGGAGTGCTGATGTAGATCCATGACATTCTTGAGTAGTCATCAGTTATGGAAAGGAAATACCTTCCACCACCTAGTGAAGGTACTCTTGCAGGCCCCCAATAGTCAGCATGAATGTAATCAAGAGTTCCTTTGGTGGTGTGAATTGATTTAGGAAATTTAATCTTATGTTGCTTGCTGAAGACACAATGTTCACAAAATTTATGTTCATCCAGTTTTTGATTTCCCAATAGCTGTTGTTTTTGAAGTATCATCATACCTTTTTCACTCATATGACCAAGCCTCATGTGCCATAATTAAGTTAAGTCAAGTATGTTCTTATTGAATTTTGATGCAACAACTACTAGGCCATCATCAATACATGTTGTACCTTGAAGTATATAGAGATTACCCCTCTTTATACCCTTCATCACCATTGTAGAGCCTTTCTGAAATTTCATGACCTCATTTTCAATGTTACATTTGAACCTCTTTCCATCCATAATACCTATAGAGATTAGACTCTTCTTTAGCTTTGGAACATGTCTAACTTCAGTGAGTGTTCGGATAATTCCATCATGCATCTTGATTTTTACTGTGCCAATTCCAACTGTCTTGCATGAGACATCATTTCCCATGAAGACATTTCCACCCGATTTCTCTTCATAGGTGTCAAACCAGGTTTTGTTAGGACACATATGAAAGGAACAGTTAGAGTCTAATATCCATTGATCTTCAAAATGTTGGTGGTGATCAGCAACTGAGAGAACAAGCTCATTTTCAGATGTGGAACCTTCCTTGACAACAACAACAGATGGTTTGCCCTTTTTCATAGGACAATCTTTCTTCCAGTGACCTAGCTCCTTACAGTAGTTACAGATGTCCTTTGGATTGACATGAGCCTTCTTTTTTCCTTTAAACACCTTTTTCTTGATGTTCTTGTTAGAGTTAGAGACCACAAGACCAGATCTATTTGATTCTTCAGAATTTTCAAGTGCTTTAGATCGAAGTTCCCTTGAGTATAAGCTGGATTTCACCTCCTCCATGGTGACACATTCCTTACCAACACTAAGATAATTAACAAAGCTCTCATATGATGGTGGTAGAGAGGCTAACAGAATCATGACAACATCTTCATCCTCTATCTTAACATCTATATCTCTTAATTCCATCAAAATAGAGTTCAGTTCATCAAGATGATCCTTAAGAGATGTACCTTCTTTCATGTGTAAACCAAATAGACGCCTTTTCAAGAAGAGCTTGTTGCAGATTGACTTGGTCATATATAGCTTTTCCAACTTGAGTCATAAGCCACTTGCAATTTCTTCATTAGCAACCTCATATAAAACTTCATCAGACAAAGAAAGCAAGATTAGTGAGTGAGTCTTTTCTTCTTCTTCAGCAAGTTCTTCAATCTTTAAAACAAAGGCCTTTTCTTTTGATTCAGAAGCCACTGGTTTCTTCACAGATGCAGAAGCAACAGGGGCCCAAACACGTTGTTCCTTCAACAAAGCACGCATCTTGATGCGCCACAGATTGAAGTTGTTCTTTTCATTGAATTTCTCAATCCTGATTGTGTTTGACGTGATTTCTTGAGTGTTCTTGATCACAGTGAAGCAGCGAAAGATACCAGAAACAAGACTCGCACAACTTGATCTTCGTATTTAGACGAGAATCTTAAATTCCCTTGATCGCAACTTGAGCTCTTGATACCAATTTGTTATGAAAGTGACGAAGAACAAACAAGAACAGCAACAACAACAGAACAATATGTCATACACAGTATTTGCAGTAAAATGAAAGAGAGAAAGAAGTGAAAGAACACACAGAATTTATGTGGTTCACCCTTAATCAGGCTACGTCCACGAGAGGGGGCAAAAAGATTTTATTTTTAATGCAATTCAAAAAGGAAGTGCTTCCCAATATAGAACAACCTTTCCTTATATAAGAAAAAGGATCAGAAAAACAGAACAAAACAGAATAACAGAATTAATTGCCATATGGATTTTAGTCACAACCCAATAAATGCCAACAATAATTTGAAGATTCTGGAGCATTTGAGGCAGTTGGGCTGTGGTGCTGTGCTTGTTAGTGGGAATGAGTTTAGTTTGGCTCTTCATGCTGGGTTTGATCCCACAAGGTTGAATTTCACTTAACCCTTGAGTGTGTCTACATGTATCAATCTATTTGTGTTTTTTTAAGATCCTTTATGCACGGCTTATTATAGGAGCGTATCCTGTGAGAGCGTGCTGGTTAAGATTGTTATACTTAAATCTAATTTTGATCATTCATTTAGATTTTATGACCAAGAGTTGCTCCTTTCATACCCTAGTCTCTCACTTGATATGCTTCCCAACTCTATATATGGTGAGAGGTGAGAGAAGTTTATCTTGATCTTCCATTGGCTTCTTTCACGGGAGCATGCTCTGATTGCTCTTTGCCTAATTTGTTTCTTATATATACAAATCTGCCATCTGGAACTTGCTTAGCTTTGAGTCAAAATTATGTTGTTTGGCGTTTCTCTTAACTGGTTCTTAGTAATTCTTTTATTTTCTTGAAAAAAAAAGTGATATTAAGTGTATTTGTGGGTCAACGCATTGGTGAATAGGTGTATCTTTAATGGCAATGGGAAAATTTTGGATGATTTGGTCTTGGCTGCCAAAGAAGGTGTTTTTGTCAACATTGATAGTGAATTTGACTTGGAAAACATCGTAGCAGCTCCAAAAATTGCTTGAAAGAGGGTGAATGTTTTACTACGGATTAATCCTGATGTGGATCCACAGGTATATAATATTGTTAAAGTTTACTTCATGAATTACAAAGTGTTACATGCCACTTGTGTTCACTCACGGCCTTTAACAACTTCAATAGCCAAGATGTTATTGCCTTTTTAAGTAAGGCTAATTGATAAACAACTGAAGTGACAATACATACAAAAGAAGGCTCCTATAAATCTTAAATGTTTTATTTCTACCAAAATTAAATTTTGGCTACTTGTACTTTTGAATTTTGAAACTTGTTGTGAATGTCAGAATGTGACTTGACATGATTGAAACAGGTTCTATTATTATCTTATTTTCTCTCTTCCATTGTTATATAACCCATTTCATTAGTTACAGTGGATTCCCTCTTTGCAATTCCTTTTTAACCATGACTAGAACATGACCTTCATTGTTACCAAAACTTTAATTAACTGGTTGTGAGTCTTGTCTTGTGACTGACTGCTATATCTTGGCCCAACTCAATTCCTCCAAATCTCCAGCTCTCAACTTCATTTTCATATAATATTTATTAGAATGAAATCATCTAACAAATTTTTATCTTTGTTATGCTTAGGTCCACCCTTATGTTGCAACAGGGAATAAGAACTCCAAAATTTGGCATAAGAAATGAGAAGCTGCAATGGTTTCTAGATGCTGTGAAGGAGCATCCTAATGAGTTAAAGCTTGTAGGGGCCCACTGCCATCTTGGGTCAACAATTACCAAGGTATATTATCAAAATATTTGTGATTCTTCTTATTTCATCTACTCCCATTTCACCCTGTATCGGATAAATCTGAACTGAACATCACAATAATTGCTTTATTATTGCCCACCAAGTTTGTTTTTTCTTTTTGGTTTGTTACAGTAGGATGTTTTTTTCTTCTGTCTAGTGTCTACTTTATCCTGCTTGATTGTATATGCTTTTATAGAGCAATCATGGACTCAATTTTTCCACTGGATAACTTTTCCTTATATGTTGATTCGTAATATTTACCCAAGTTGAAAGAATTGTTGGTTTATTATTTTTTTCTTCAGGTTGACATTTTCAGGGATGCTGCCATTATTATGGTCAACTACATCGACCAAATCCAAGCTCAGGGTTTTCAAGTTGATTACTTAAATATTGGTGGTGGACTTGGGATAGATTATCAACATTCCGGTGCTGTCCTTCCTACACCCAGAGATCTCATTGACAGTGAGGACTTGACCTCAGATATTTTATCTTCCCGTAATTTATTTGATTATGTATTAAGTTTGCAATCCCTTATAAGAATAAGGAATCACTAGTGGATGATTAATGGGCATTCTTAATATTACAATATATATAGTTAAATGCAGCATTTCATAAATCGTAACATGCAGGAACATCTGGAAAACTTACCCTTTGAGAACTATCACACTGGCATAAACTATATAAATGTAGTGTTCAGTGTTTGAGGGACTACATTACTGCCATCTTTTGAGATGTATCTATAAATTATCCGTTTTCTGGTGAATTTCCGTACAATCAAGCAGCCCTTCACTAGTTACTAGTGGCTGATAAAGATCTTTGGTAATTCATTTTCATTGTATTGATCTGATATTATAATATGTAATATATATTATTTGCTTTGATATTTCATGTGGTATTTATTTATTTATTTCAGTTCCACGTCTGATATTTACTTTCCTTTTCACGTAAACAAGAAAAGATGTGCGCATATTTATATTTGTGTATGTTTTAATCATGTATAGGAACATCTTCATAGCATTTTTGGGCAATTTAGACATGTTGTACCAACTCTTTATCTAAATGCTTTTCATAAGCAAGATGCAGTATATTTTTTTTTACTTATACAGTTCATAGTATTCCTGCTAATTTAATATTTTATGCCTGTGGAACATTTGTTGAACCGTGGCCTTAATCTCATTATTGAACCGGAGAGATCACTCATTGCAAACATTTGTTGCTTAGTTAACCGGGTGACAGGTGTCAAAACCAATGGATCTAAAAACTTTATTGTGATTGATGGAAGCATGGCTGAACTTATCCATCCTAGTCTATATGATGCTTATTAGGTAGTTATCCAAACACTGCCTCTTTTTGCTTGACACAAAATACATCAATATTGATGCAGACATATATCATATAATGTTTTTCATTGAAGTTTGGGGGTCTGGTCCTCCCTCCTTCTTGAACTATGTAGGAGACCAATGAAGGTTCTAGACCCTTTGAATTCATGTGCTTTTATCTTAGCATGATGGACTCTATTATATAACAGGTTATACTATCAACTGAAAACATGCCTGACATTATATATGTGGCATCCTATCCTCCATGTTCCCCTTTCTCATTCCTGCGCCAAATCTATAGAAAAAAAATATTCTTGTTTTTTTAGCCTGACATTCTAAAGTATTGTAATGCATTTGAAAGATATAAATGTATAGGTACTTTTGCCTTCTGCTTGGGAGTTGATAGACCTCTAAAAGACAACATATTTTGAGTCCATTTCTGATGTTACTCAAATGCCATTTGGTTGTGCTTTTTTATATTCAGAAATTTCTTTTCCTTGAATATTGAATGACATGTCGTTGTTTCGTTGCAGCATATCGAACTGGTTTCCCCTGCCCCAGCAGATGCTGAGATAGCAAAGTTTGATGTTCTTGGTCCTGTCTGTGAGTCTGCAGATTTCTTTGGAAAAGATAGACAACTTCCAACTCCAGCCAAGGTAAAAATATTTCCTTAAATATCTGAACTAAACTATGATGATGACAATTCCTACTTGATTTTACTATCTGAACTGAGTTTCACTTTGCATGGTACTCTTGTCTGGTCGTTCATGATGCTGGTGCTTATTGTATGAGTATGGCATCAACCTACAATTTAAAGATGCGGCCTCCTGAGTATTGGGTACGAAACTGCGTTTTTTCAATGGCTGATTTCATTGGACAGGCTTCTTTAATGTTGAGGGTAGCTTTTAGAGGAATTTGCATTTTGACAACCATTAATGAGAGTGGGATGGGTTACTAATACTGGACTCGTTGGTTAATAAAATTCTCAATACAAGTTTTATTCATGAATGTTGATTGGAATCCAATATACTCTTTCAAAGTTTTAGTGTACCATTCACTTTAGAGGAACTGCAACTGGGTCAGTTTCCCTCGTTTTTATCCTTATGCCTTTTTCCAGCTTTAGATCTATACAAAATATAAATGAAAGGATAAGAATATTGCTTTCTATTATTATATTTAGTATTGGTATAAACATTGAATAACTCATGCCTTGATGGCAACATTGTTTATTAGCTTTAACCCTGCTGTTAAATCCCATAATAGTTTGAAGTTTTGCACCACACCACTTACAAGGAAACTTTACATAAAAACACAACTTTAATTTATCAACTATTTGCCCATAAATAATTATATATTATTACCTTGTAAAATATCTTAGGTAAGCAAAATCAGACACGGGGAGACATTTGAAGACCACATGCGGTCCTTTGAGGGCCTTTGAACATAGACCTGTCTTTTTTTTGGTGGAAAACGATGCTTGAGATTATTTGTTTGTAGCTCAGATTTTAATTTCTAGCAAAAGACTGCAATGACATTTTTTTTCTGTTTCTCCAATCTGGTCTAATCTTTAGCAAATCTTAGCACTCTAATGAAGACAGCAGATTAAAAAAAACTGACTGTCTAAGATCAACTAAGTAAAATTGTGATGGAGGTCAAAATTCATATTTGGTGAATTCTACTAGATTTAACACCTCATCTAATATCCTCCTCAGTCTTTAGTTTCAATTATCAGTAAACTTGCTTGTAGCTGCTGCTTGAAGAGTGGAGATTATGGCAGGCACAACATCTATGATGGTTTTTGTTTGATAGTCTTAGGTGTTGTATGTTTTGAACTTCCTCTACATAATGAATCATATTTAGATGCATTGAGCTCAATTTTCAGATTTAGCTGAAAATATCAGGTGCTGTAGAATCATAAAATCCTTACATCTCGAGACACTGTTTTTGCTTTTACTATTTCAAAAATAAGTGCATGTGCTTGCTATTTCCAGTTCATGTATGATGTATGTCATCTTATGCTACGCAATCCACTTTGAATGTCAAGTTGTGCATGGGAAATTTTGACTACATGTATATTCGGTTCACTTTATTTTAGAGAAATAATTGTTTACTTTTGTCAAGTTTTTGTAAGTTTCTATAACACAATTATTTCCTATAACGTTAAATTATTCCAAACATGCACTTAGGCATGCCATGCCCAATTTTATGGCACATTCAATCTTGATTCATTGATCAGCTTCACAATTCCTTCTTAAATCTCAAGAGAAAGTACAAGCTAAATGTAATGGCAATTATCGATTACTATTTCATAGACATTAATGGATGTCATCAAGAAATTGAGATCGAATCTGAAATTCACTAAGAAATTCAGGACGTTAAAAGTGTCCACAAATTTTTCCAAAGTGAAATCAAAATAGAGTGATGGAAAAACTTAATAATTGATGTGGTTTCTCAAGCCCGAAAGTAAAATACCAATAATTTTTTTAAAAGAGATAATTTTGGAAAACAAATTAAAAAGGAGAGTGTCTAATCAAAGAGGGAGAGTGGATATACCGACTGTCTTAAATTATAGAGCAAAAATATTTATCCAATTAAATTCATGTGTGTAAAAGTGGCAAATGGGCCATTTGGGCAGCTCGACTTAAGTATCTACCCATTGGTCTGTTTTTGTGCAAATTTATATAAATTTTACAATAACATAAAATAAAAATAATAAATATTTACATGGTTTCAAATACTTCCGATATACTATAATGTCTTGGAAATTATTATTATTATTATTATTATTATTATTATTATTATTATTCCAGATGCGTGTGAATTAATTCTCAGGTTCTAAATTAATAAATAAATAAAATCCTTTTCAAAATGACAAACTCAACTTTTTTTTTTTACAAGAACTCAACTTAAAACCTGAAAATCCCAGGAGAAAAAAAATATTTCTCAATCCTTATGAATTCACATTTCATTTAATAAACTAAACTACACATATTCTAATTCTAATATTTCAATTTCAAATTAATAAAGAAAAGGTAACTTTCTTCTGCTCATTCTTGTTGCAGTTGGATTGTACTAGTCTAGCACTACCCATAAAGGTACAGTGAGAAGAGAAGGGAGAGGATTTTAGTTGGTTTTGCTAGTGATTCTGGCAGTGCCAGAGTGCCAGTGGCACCTACTGTACCCACCATGCCCACAGATTGGTCCACACTTTAGACTTCTTCATCTTCCTTTCCGGTGTCTGCACTGGCATCTCATTGTACCTGCCCATATCCTCAATTAAATTCACCCAAAATAGGGAAGCAAAAATGAATAATCATCTTTCCACTATTCAATGTATCAGAAAAACTTTTTCTCACGTTTTTTAGAATAACTATGTAAATTAATTTCCTAATTTTTTTCTCACATTTTTTTAGTGAATATAATATTTTTTGACTAAAAATTAAAGTCTAATGTCTCTAGAAACTAATGATTGTTTAAGAGATTGATTTCTTTAAATAAATAGTTTTTTATATGTACAAATCTGAAATCAAACTTGTGATTACACACCTCAAGCAGTGACAAATCCATAATATTTTAATTGCGGGGATAAAACTCACATATATAAATTAGTGGTAGAAAAATCATATTATAACTTATTTTTTAAACTAAAATTTAAATTATACAGATAATTTATGACTACACATAAATATTATATTAAGAAAAAATAAAAAATTGGTGAGGACAATTTCCTCCTTCCTCTCTAAAGTAGATCCGGTACAATTTGTCAATCGCATTATCTCATTCAATTTTTCTCACATTTACAATCAAGTCCTTCAATCTTGATTTTACTTAATATTTAGGTCATTAATTTGCAAAGAGTGATAATACATTCTCTTTGTTGTTCATTGCTAACCACCCTAAAACAATAATTTATTTGCAATTATCGTCAGCACAACAATTAAGTCAATATCATTATAATATATTATAGTCCAAACACTATATTTTTTTAGCCAGTAGATTATATTTACTTAAGGTGTGTTTGCTTTGCCAATAGGGATTGAAATCACCAGTCCTACATGCTTGTCTCTTTTCATGTCCCACCATTTATATCAGCAACATTGCAGCACAAGAACAATACAGAAGTTTGTGATACACATCGTGAACGGGAGAAATTGCAGATTGGGGATTAATATGTAGGGGTAATAAGGTTAAAATGCTTAAAAGGATAAAAAGATTACATATTTTTTTTTAATTGATGTGGTATAATATAAGTGGTGGAACTGGAAAAGAGACATATTTGTGGGACTGGTGATTTCTATCAGTAGACATGCGATAACACGAAATTCAACATACATTCACAGTAAAAATAAGGTAATTAGTGTTTCATGAAAATGGAGGTTGGCCCAAATTTAAATTTGGACCAGAAATCCAAACACACACTAGTGTTATGTCATTTTCAGTTTCTCATATTAAGTAATTATGTCAGATATATATTAAATGGAATCAGGATAAAGAATCTAGATTGTAAATACGAGAAAATTTAAATACTTGATATAATTAAAAATTTTGGGACCAAAATCACTCCATCACATAAGCGTTCGGAACATGCAAATGGTAGTGGAATGATTCTAGACTGAAAGAAAACAGTCCAAAAATAATTTGTTCCATCGTTTGATTTTATTTACAGAAGGAAAGAAACATAAAAATGTAGGTGGGCTCCATCTTTTTGCTATTCCTACTCATTTGGACGGAAACCAATAAAAAAGATGATCTTGTGTTTTAAAAATACTAATCTACTCTTATTTGTACTAATTTAAGGATATTTGTATTATATATATATATATATATATATATATATATATATATATATATATAGTCCTTCTATTTTCTTTATAAACAAACAAAAGAAAAATAAGTAATTTTGAGTTTGAATTTTAAATCAGTAGTTGCATTAAATATTTAAGAGATCGAAGGGTTATATTCAAATGTTAATGATTAGATTGTTAATTTTTATTAATGGAAGAGATGGAATACACTACTTGTTCTATTTCCTTTTATTTTTTTAAAATCACCACCAATCTTATATCTGATGAACAAATGTTTATATGAAAAGGTGTGTTGCCTCTAATTTGCAAGTGGTGGCAGTCCCAGATTAATAAATTCAAAGGGATGAATGATGGATGGTAATGGCGTCAATGGGACACAACATTCCAACGCGTGGAAGATTGTTTTGTCACTCCTTTTGACATCAACCTCATTTCTAAAAACATATCCCATCCAACAATACAATTACAAATACAAAAACACAAGGCAACGCTAAATTATGAATGAAGAGAAAGAAACCAAAAGGGCCATGGCCATGAAATGAAACGTAGCATCTCTCCCTCCACTCACTACCTCCCTTTGTTGTCTTGTAGTTGTCAAATTAACACAAACGTGTCGCCCTCACACTTGTCACTTCTTTCATCGCCTTCATTAACTAACTATACTATTAGTACTCATTAGTACTTTTAGGAGATATAAAGTTGATTTGATGGTAAAAATAAAATCATAAGTTATGAATTTGAATTTTTTTAACAAAATTAATATTTATGGATGTAAACAAAACTAGTATGATGTTTTAAAAATAAACTATTAGTTTAGTTTCTAAATATGTAAACAAATAAATATTTAATCTTTAAAAAAATAAAAATTCTAATATAATCATGTAAAAAATAAAATAATTATGTCTTATCGTTAAGTTTTATACACCAATTTAATATTAATTTGTTGTTTTTTTTTTTACATATTAAATTATAATTTCCATTTTTTCAGGATTAAATATAATAAATTTAAAGTTTTCATCAATATCTCAAAAGAGTTTATTTTAATTTTCTGTAAAAAAAAGTTTATTTTAATTTAACATATAAATATCAATGGAAGGTTGGTTAATTATGTTTTTTATTTAATGATTAAAAAGTTAAATACGCGTATTTTCGGTGTGTGTAACTCATATTTAATGAAAAAGTTATCTATTTCCCTTAACTAGGTGTAGTGTATGTATATGTTGCCGTGTGTAATTTTAGGTGAGCATACATATTTATTAGCTAAACATATTTATTAACTAGTAAATTTTGGCAAGAATTTATTAACTACTTGTTGAGATTTGTAAATTTTGGCAATTTAATTTAATATCTCAAAGAAAATTACTCCTATTTTTACCCAATACTTGGTGTGGGGTCGTTGGG
>NC_038246.2:4747559-4817115 GCF_000004515.6 Glycine max | reverse complement strand
ATAATCCAACTACATTTTGGACCATAATTTATAGTAAAATTTATTTATTTATTATTAATCATTTAATTATTACCTTAAGATAATGGATATTAAAACTGAACTACTAACATTATTTTTTTATTAGCTAATTGAAGTGAAAATAATTAAAAATCTAAATATAAATAAATAAATAAATAAATCTCAACATAACAAAATTGTTGTATCACTTATAATATTTCGTGAAATATTTAAATTGTTTGCAAATATTATTGTAATTAATATGCTGCAGGCGCTTGCCCATTCTTGTTTTCTCACATAAAACATGCATGAAATAATTTAATCAATCAATAATGCTTTCAATCGTTATCTTAATTATATATATATATATATATATATATATATATATTGCTGAATGCATGTTAATTTAATATATTAAAGTTAGGTATTCGGTGCATTGAGGGATTGCTAATTGTAATTTTATCCTACTCTTATTTCATCATGGTATGGAGATAACTAGATAGATGAAGAGGAATAAAATGCAACAGAAATCATATTTTTTTAAAATAAAAAAATAAATGGAAAACAAATATGAAATTAGAATTTTATCTATAAAAAAATGATGTTAGAATTATATATATTAGGGTTGCTAATATTATCTATCTGGGGAGGGTGATTGAGATAGATGTATAGTGGAACTGCATAGACAAATTCATTGCAAAGAAGAGAAGAGGGGACAGAGATTCACTTCACCATCCTCTTCTCAAGCCCTCATGCCTGGGATCCATGGAAATAATGAACCTTAATCAATCAAAACAATCCACATCACATGCACGTATGACAGCTTGCCTTGCTACGCCCTCCTCCATATTTATTAATCACTTCCTTTTTTTCTTTTTTCTTTCTTTATCTTTGTCAATATATACAATGTTGCCCTCTTTAATTTCCTTCCTCTCTTATCCACGACACGATCCTCCACTATAGTCAACAATACGTATAGAACAATTTTTTTTGTCCGAAAATATCTAAGGGTGTGTTTTTAACTAGCTAAATATTACAAGAGAACTACAAAAATTCACTTGAAATTTTAAATTATATAATATTTAAAAATAATAATAATAAATTTGATTTAAAAACATTAACATTATAAAAATTGTTCAAATGCAAAATTTCTTTTGCGATGGAAACCTATGACATTAATAACTAAAAAATATCAGTTCTCTTTTTGATAGTTTTTTTAATATTATTTATGATTAGTTAAAATTTATTAAAAATTATTGATTTTAGTGGGTCTTAATTACTTCTTATTTAATGATTCTTTTCTCCTACTTTAATTATAAGTGAAACCCACAAAATTAATAATTTTAAATAAATTTCAGTGAAAAAATGTTGTTAGTATTTCTCAATAACTAAATGCTTGAACTAAGCTGACTTCTCCTAAATCATCAGATATATCGATCACACCAGTTACACATCCCACTATCTATAATTTTAAGCTCTTTATCCTTTCTTAGGGTTTTTCTCTTGTGTATGAGCTTGTTGCACTCATATAGAGAAAATCAATTTCTAACATGAATTAGCAAAAGTTCTAAAAAAATTTCAACACAAAATTCAAATTTCTTCACGAGGTCTTTACTTGGTTGTAGTGAGCTGGCTCAGGAAAAAAGTGTGATGAGAAATTCATCTAGGCTTATTGATAAGCAAACTCTTAAACTAAACTTTAATAATTTTTCCATCATAAATTCTCATTTTTTTTTCTAAATTTCTTTTGCCTTTCTTTTTGGCAAATATTTTTATTAATTCCTAAATATATATAAAAAAATTCTTTTTTTACTGGGATTTATTTTGCTCAATTCTTCCTTTCTACCCCTTTTCACAGCTCTTTCTCTTCTTTTTCTTCCAAAAGTTAGCAAAAGATCCTAGTCCCTAATATGACAAATCAAGGTTCAAATCTTGCTAAGAAAGGTGCCTACATTTAATGTTTGATTGTGTTTTAAATAAGATTGTCTTTAAATTAAAAACAATAATATGGAAAAAAAATTAAAATCTACTATCATAAAAAATTAAAAAGATTGAAACAAAATTACCCTACATCATAATTATCAGCTAAGACAGTTGGGCAGATTGACCAAGACTAATACACTAGAACAAGAGCGGGGGGGAATAAAAACTTTTAGAAATTGTTTTGGATGGGTGACAAGAAGACACATCGATCCACAAAACAAGAAGATGAAAAACTTTTTCCCAATTAATTAAAATCGAGCAAATTAAAATCAACCACCTTGGTGGAAGAAAGTTGATAGAAGAAAAAAAAAAAAACTAGAGGTGTTAACATCGATCATGAGACAAGTCATGAACCCTGTATTTAGTGTTTGTGGGCTTGGTGCCTGTAATTGGTCTCGCGAGTTTCAATCGAAAGAGGAACGACAACTTCCTAAATTTGACGTCTGCTCCATGTGTTTTCAGTGGTTACCCCGTCTCTTTCTTCCTTAAATTATCATGTTATAGTTCTTGTTTGTTTTTGGTTTTAGCACCAAGTCTTTTTCTTCCACTAGCTTTGTGTGGGCTTAGATATTAATTGCCTTTTTTCGGAGTTAGAACTTATTAGTCAAAATAAGAGAAATCAAACTCTTACATGATAAAATTATAATAGGTCTAATTCAAAATAAAGATTAATAATTTAAATTGTTTTGATAATTATTATTAAGTATGTGGATCGATTAATGTAAAATTATTCTAATTTAATCAATAATTTTAAATTTAAATTGCGAGTATATAACTTATTAATTATTTGAACTTGAAAAGAAACACCTTATTCAATTTGAATGTGATTATTTCTCATAAAAAAAATATTTATGATTAAAAGAAACTCATACTAGCTAGGGTATATGGCTTTTGGCATAACAACACTCTCTTTCTCTTTATTGTTGCAATCTGGCCTCAGAAAGAGGCAAAAATAAGTGCCGCCACATTTGGCAATACTACTAGTTTTTAACTTCAACAGGTAGGATTGGACCATGCTATGCTACAATTAATAGTATATATCCCACCTATAGTGTGGTGTAAATAATTATTCGCAAATGGTTCACTTTCCCCCCTGTTTAAATTTGAAATAAATGTTGGAAAAATAAAACAGAAGAAAAGAAATCAATGATGGTCTGCCTTTTACCCTTTAACCAGGTTGGGTAAGTAGATTAGGCATATGGTGCACCACTTGACTTAAATTACAACTACAATTTTGCAAAATGCTACACTTACCACATAGTTTAACCTATTACCTATATACAATTGACTCTCTCTCAAAAAAAAAAAAAAAAAACCATATACAATTGACATTTGATAGTGTTACAGATCAGAAAACTATATTCAATAACCGGGCTTTTTCTTTCTGTTTTAGTGTTTTACTAACAATTCATTTCAATTTCAATTTCTGAATATAATCCGCATTTCATACACATATGCAGTTATTATAATTAATAATGTAGTTATCAAATCACAAAGCAACTGAGTCTTAAAAAAATTTAATACTGAAACTTTTTAATTTTACGGCTACTTAATATAGGCATTTTAAATGATATTTTTCGTTTTAAATGTTTTCATTGTAGTGTCGAAAATTGTCAATTGAGTACAAATATCATCAAGGCAGGTCTCAATTAATAACTCGTTGGGGTTATTTGTTGTGTACGGCCAACATACATACCCGGTAAAATATTAAATATATTCATTAAGTATTTTAAAATTTTAATAATCTAAATTTTAGAATTTGTAATCATTAAAAAATATATCTTATGATTGAATAGTTTTTTTTTGGAGGAAAAATGATGATTTTATTTAATAAAAAAATTAATATTGTAAAAATGGCTTTCCATCCCGTGTATCTACAAAGAGAGGAGAAAGAGGGATCACTTTATGTCAATACCAATTACATAAATTGTTACACTCTTAAATGAAGTTTAGTAAATAATAAATAATTATAATAAAAATCCGTGAAGAATATCTGTATTCCCAAAAAAAGAATTACTAATTGTAAGTCATATATATATATATTTAATCGCTGAATAATTAACCAGATTTTTTTTACTGTAAGTAATATTTAATCGAAGTTGAACCAATAAATTATTAACTAACATTTTCAGTTAAATTATCACTCCAACTTTTAAAACATAAATTTGTATATATATATATCATTTTCTAAAAAAAATAATTATACAGTGAGATGCCATGACTTGGTGTCTGAGACATTACCCACCAAGAACACAATAAAAAGTCCGGTCAGGCTCGAGTCTTGACTGCGTTAGCCTCAAAGACCATGGAAGCGTGGACCCATAAACTTGCTGACAAAAAACCATGTTTGGTACGTACGTTACTATCTGAATTTTAAAATATATTCATCACATCTTTGATTATTATAACTTATAAAATTATCAATTCATGTAATGCACTTTAATTAGAGACGGGTAATTTAATTAATTTGAATGGCATTGACAATTGTATACGCCCATGACAATTTTTTTCATAGACAACCAGTGACTTTGAAAAGAAGAAATCTTCTTTGAATCGAGTAGAATTATAAATATGTTTAAACAACATTTTTTGTGAGCCTCAGAACTATTACGTTTTCAAACGAGCCTAGAATATTACTTTTGTGTTGGTCCATTTGAATGAGACTAGGCTTGGAATGTGCATTTACCGAAGACAACAGCAAATTTTTTTTTCTAAACATTTAGTGTAATTATAAATTGAACTCAAATAAACTAATATAATCATGTATAAATTGATCTATGTGTTTTGATGTTAACTCTTTTCTTTTGGTTCCATGTCCAATTTCATGCGTGTCTTCACATTCTGAACGAGACTGAAGCCAAAGCTATGAAGCATTTTGGGTCTGTTCAGTAAATAAAATAGAAAAACAATGTCCAGTTAACCAACCCGTGGGGTTGAACCTATTACCTATTACCTATTCCATAGTCCCACGTCCACATACACAGCTAAGCTAACTACTTCCTTCGACCAAAAACAAAAGGTGAACTCAACTTTATTGTGGACAGTTTCTGCATACAAACTCTTTCATTTAATTATGTTAGTTGTTTTAAAATTTATATTTAAAATCATTTCTAATTAATTTGGAGAATATAAATCTTTACATTATTAATATATTCAAATTAAACTCTTCTGTTAAATTGCATAGACAAAGTATTGATTTTTTTAAAATAATTTAACTAATTACCATTTTTTGCCCTATATATTAGGTGCAATGATTGATGTCTAGAAGTTAAAACACTTTTAATGTAATAAATATTGTGTATACTTTCAATATAAACTTTCATGTATAACTTATGCTACTCGATGTAAGATAATTAAGAAAATTTTGTTGGGATCGCTCAGTTCATTACATGGATATGTGTATGAGTTTAATAATTATAACTTTTAACATAATTATTATAAAAATAAATAAATTTATTATACATAATAATTTATAGTTAAATAATAATATAAAATTATTCTACCATGTTAATACATAATCTATTTCCTCTATTTGTATCTCAAGAGACTTTATTGTACCACACTTTTGGCTTAAAATATCTTAAGAACAAAAAAGAAATGATAATTAAGAAAGTTTTTAGATGATTTTTAAACAAGATCTAGCATGTCTGTTATTATTAAATAAACACATATGCTCATTTATTGATAGGCACACTTTACGTCAGAAGCTCAATATTTAATAGTATTACAATACTAACAGAAAATGGGTAGCTTAATTCGTGTTTATTATTATTTTTTAATTTAACATGTTTGTGTCATAATAATAAAACATTGTATTCTTTTAATGTTTCATTAAAAATAACGTAACACTTTTTAAAATGTTAATAAAGCTATATCAACTAAAAAAAGTAAATACTCCTTATTGAACTTCGGATAAAAAAAGTTTAAATATATTTTTTGCAAGGTAAATTATACTTATTTTATCGGTACTTCAGATAATGTTTTTTAACCGTTAAAATTTTAAAGAATTATTTAAAATGTTATTATCACCGTAGACAAAACAAACATAATCAGAAAGAATTACAAAAAAATTGCAAGTACGAAAAAAAAACTTTAAATTATAAGTAATAAAAGGATATTAAAGAAAAAAATAGGGTAAATGGTCACTTTTGCTTATGAATGTATAATTTGCTTACAAATACGTCTTTGTAAGATCAAAATACAAAATTTAGTCCCTAAAAATGTAAAAAGTACAACAAATATAACCAGCAGTTAACTTCCGTCTGTCACCATTAATAAAATAACTTATGTGATACAGAAAGATGAATTTGTCACTGAAATGATGGTCAACGTAGTCATATCGAATTGTCAACATAGGGACATATTTGTCATATAATATTTTTTTGACAGAGTATGACAAATATATCCAAACATTAATAATAGATTATGACTAATTATTATAATTTGGAAAAATTTATATTAATTGGGATAAATTTTTTTTAACAAACTCGTAAATTAAATTGAGTTTAAAAGAAAAAAATACTAATTTTATAAAGTTCTAAATAAATTTTTTATACTCGGATGCTTATGAAAGATTTAAATAAAAAAAATGTTTATGGTAAAACATTATAGTTAAATTAAATCCATAAATAATTTTTAAAAAAATTTGTAATTGCAATGACACTTTTAATTTGTAAAAAACACTCATCTCCTTGGAATGATATTTTTTAGGTTGTGATTTTTTAAATGATCAGCCAATAAAAAATAATTGTGTATGATATAAAAGAATAATTTAAAAATCAACAAACTTTTATTATAATTTGTAATTTGATGTCATTGTATATATTATTAGACATTCATATTTTATTATGAATTTTTTTTAAAAAAATAATTAAATAAATAGTGTTTGATTAAATAGAAACAATAATTTTCTTATCATTTTATAATAAAAAAATTATGTGTTAATAACATTTATTCAAAAGTTAACAACCAAATAATTGATTTTTTATTTGGTAGTTGAAGAAAAGTAAGAAAAATTTGTCAAAGCAATGCAAACTCACTTCCATTGATAATATTTTGTCACAATCATTATAAATTTTTCAAAATTATAATAATTAGTCACAATATATTATTAACGTTCAAATATATTTATCGCACTTTTTACACTTTAGAGGGACTAAATTTTGTATTTTCATCTTTGAGGGACGTATTTGTCAGCGAAGTGGATGAAGAAAAGTTAAAAAATATTATATAACAAATATGTTCATGTGCTGACAATTAGAGATGACCATATTGACAACCATTTCAGTGGCAAATTCATTGCTCTGTGCCAAGTAAACTATTTTATTTTATTAATGGTGACGGACGGAAGTTAACGACGGGATATATTTATCGTACTTTTTATGCTTTCAAAAATTAAATTTTGTATTTTCATTTTTTAGGAATATATTTGTTAACGAATTATACATTCAACCACAAAAATAATTATTTACCAAAAAAATATAAATTTCTTAACTATTTTGTTTTTTTATGCTTAAAAGGAGACCAAAGTCACCAAACCATTACAAAGTAAGATAGCGTGGATGTGAGACTACTATAAAGTCCTGCCACAACAAAATCACAACCATCAGAAAACATTGGGGAAAAAAACAGAATAGGCTCTGTAACTAACGTGGTGAGGCCAGGAAGAAGGAAGTGTGTGTTTGTTTGTTTTACTCAAAACGCGCGTTCGGAGTCCCGTTCAACGCAATTTCTGTTAGAAAAAGCTTTGGTGTTGAACGTCGTGGTTTGCTTCAAAGCCAAACCAATCTGTAGCAGCTCAATTATCCCTCCACGGTGCGTATGAGTAAACTTAACATTCCAGCTTCTTCTTCACTAGATTTCTGCAAAACCTATATACAAGCTCAAGATATTCTTTCCTCATCCTCAGCAATATCTTCGTTGTTGTTGTTGTTGTTTTGCTGGCTTCTCAAAGATGCGGGGTTTTTCTTTTTCAGATCCGACGAAAAAAGCCGACACACACTCATAACTTGTTTTTCTGGCTTCTCAAGATACGGCGTTTACTTTTTCAGATCCGACGAAAAAGGCGAGAACGAATTCACAAGGATCAGGTTCGAATTCTTTTCTATATTTGAGATCAATTGTCATGCTCCGTTCTAAAATAATATCTTCGGCTTAATACTTAATTAGAAATTATTTTTAACATAAGCTTTAAAATAATTATCATAAAAGTGGTTTAATTATGGTTTTAGTCTTTCAAAATTGGAATATATCTATTTTTTGTCTTTCAAATTGAATTTAGTTCTTGAATCCAGGCTGAGACAAACTTTTTCCAGTATATATATAGGGATAAACAAAAAAAAAACCTTCATCATCAATTTTTTTTTCTATTACATATAAAAGAAGTCATCCTCTGTGGCCGGTGTGTCAGTGTATGTCTGGGCTTACAAGCATATACAATCTAGTTTCAATCTAGAAACTGGAAAAACTTTCAACAACACTAGAGAGAACACATTTACGTCTTAAAAATGTTTTTTAAGTCAATTTCTCGTTGTTATTATTTTATAAATAATTTTTTTTATGTTAATGTTACACTTAAAGTTTTTTTTTTTGTTTGTTTGAGGGAAATAAGTACTTCTGATTAATATTAAATGTTAATAATACTTTTCATATATTAACTATTTCATCATTGTAAAAACATATTTCATTAATTAATTGGCAAAAATATGATTATTTTCTTAAATTCAATGGAAAATTCATAGAAAACTTTAATACTTTATGTATTTTTTATACAAATTTTGTTTTATATAAAAAATTAATATATCTTGATATCACAAAAATAATTTACAAATAAATTCTTAAATATTTTAATTCAGTATCATACAAGATAATTCATAAAAAAACTAAAAATCTTATTAATATAGTAGGAAAATAAATATTTTTATTTCATAAAAAATAATTAATATTTGAATATTATTGTTATTAAATTTTTAAAATCAGCCATAAAAATTATATTATCAAAATTATTACATTTAATTTATATAATATAATCTTAATTATTTTGGCCCCTCCATTTTTTAAAGAGCTTCACCAATAAAAACAATGCAATTTTAACAAAAAAATAGTGGTGTAACGCTCAAAAGTAGACACATGTCAAATATTGATAAGTGATAACGTCACGACTTTTCCTTACTTCTGTTAATGTTGTCTGGCTATAGGAATAGAAACGTATTTTTTGATATTTAAAAGACTAAAGAAGAAAACATCAAATATTAAAAATGCTGTCTTCAATTTCTCTGTTTCAATTTGAATGAACTAGCATCTCTATTAATAGAACAACAGATAAAGAAGACGAAGAAAACTTGGTGGGTTGACTTGAATTGTTTCCTTGTAATTTCAAATTTTGTGACACATAGCACTCTTGCGTCCATGACATTAATTTTTTTTTTGTCAAAGTTGTGGAGACAGCAATTTATTGACAACAATTTAGAGAGATATTTCAAGTTTGAATTGATCCGTCAGCAAAATTCGAAATCAGAAACTATGAGCAACTAGGATTCTCTTTCTCTTTCCCAGCGGAAATATAACCTACAACCACTCTGTGAGGTTGCTTTGAATTGTTGTGGATACATGTGATCAAATATATGATTTTTAATGTAAGAAAGAGGCTCATAAAAATACAACTAAGGTGATCTTTTAATTCGGAAATGAATGTTTTTTATTTTATTTTTTTGTACCTCCGTGATTCTTAGCCATCAATTGTATGCCCATTTTTGGAAAATTTACACTTGCAGTGAAAGTTGTTGAGTGAGATGATTACATTCATGGACACAAAGGAGAAATCAAAAGAGGTGGAGAGTTGTTTGGATCCTCAGCTATGGCATGCATGTGCAGGTGGTATTGTACAAATGCCAGCAGTGAACTCTAAGGTTTATTACTTCCCTCAGGGTCATGCTGAGCATGCATGTGGACCAGTTAACTTCAGGACTTGTCCTAAGGTTCCACCTTTTGTTCCATGTAGAGTGACTGCTGTCAAATACAGGGCTGATCCTGAGACCGATGAAGTCTATGCCAAACTCAAGCTCATTCCTCTGAATGCCAATGATGTTGATTATGATCGTGATGTTGTTGGTGGGGCTGAAACTCAGGACAAGCCTGCTTCATTTGCAAAAACCTTGACCCAATCTGATGCCAACAATGGTGGGGGATTTTCTGTTCCTAGGTATTGTGCAGAGACAATTTTCCCTCGTTTGGACTACTCAGTTGACCCTCCCGTTCAAAACATCCTTGCCAAGGATGTTCATGGAGAAACATGGAAATTCAGACACATTTATAGGGGCACGCCAAGGCGACATTTGTTGACTACTGGGTGGAGTACTTTTGTGAATCACAAGAAGCTTGTTGCTGGGGACTCAATTGTGTTTTTGAGGGCAGAAAATGGGGATTTGTGTGTTGGGATTCGACGAGCGAAGAAGGGAATTTGTGGTGGACTTGAGACTTCCTCAGGGTGGAATCCTGCAGGAGGAAATTGTCATATTCCTTATGGTGGATTTTCGCCCTTTTTTAGGGAGGATGATAATAGAATCTCGAGAAATGGCAATAGCAATGGGTTAAACCCTAGTGTGAGTATGATGGGAAAGGGAAAAGTCAGGCCAGAAGCAGTTTCTGAAGCTTCAAATCTTGCAGCCAATAAGAAACCCTTCGAGGTTGTTTACTACCCTCGAGCAAGTACTCCCGAGTTTTGTGTAAAGGCCTCCCTAGTTGAAGCAGCACTACAGATTAGGTGGTGTTCTGGAATAAGGTTCAAGATGGCCTTTGAAACAGAAGACTCCTCACGGATAAGTTGGTTTATGGGAACTATATCTTCGGCTCAGGTTGCTGATCCCCTTAACTGGCCTAACTCACCTTGGAGGCTTCTCCAGGTAACATCATATTTATTATTCTTAATGCCTTTGAACTAGCATAATACATTATATATCTTTATGACATGAGGATATGTATTTATGTTCTTTTATATGTTCTATTTAGCCTGAAATGCCTTAGCATCAATATTATGCTTAGAAGTGTTGTGATGTCATTCATTTTGCATCATTATCGCATTGGACCATGAATGCATGTAGAGTTGTTAGATTATGTTAAAATATGTTGGCACAATGCATTCGGTAAATTAGAATTTAAAAACAATTAAACTTTTCAATTGCTTATTGCTAATTAAATTAACTTTTGGAGAATTAGAGTATTGATGAAAAATTTATGATGCTATTTGTACATTCACATAAGATTGTGCATTTTACATGTTTAACACAAGTAAATCCTAGTTTAGTTGGATTTCTCTATTTTGTACCAACTATGACTAATTTGATGAAGTTATATTTATAGGTTACATGGGATGAACCGGATTTACTTCAAAACGTGAGAAGGGTGAGCCCGTGGCTGGTTGAATTGGTGTCAAACATGCCTGCCATTCATTTTTCCCCTTTCTCACCACCACGGAAGAAATTGAGATTGCCTCAACAACCAGATTTCCCCCTTGATGGCCAGATTCCTTTGTCGACATTTCCCAGCAACCTTCTAGGTCCTAGTAACACCAACCAATTTGGTTGTCTACTTGAAAGTACACCTGCTGGCATGCAGGGAGCCAGGCATGCTCATTATGGTCTATCCTTATCGGATCTCCACCTCAGTAAATTGCAGTCAGGTCTATTTTCGACTGGTTTCCCGTCTCTTGATCACGCTGCTACGCCAATGAGGGTCTCAAATAGCATAACATTACAAAAGCCCAACCTTAGTGAGAACGTCTCTTGCTTACTGACTATGGCAAATTCTACCCAGTCTTCAAAGAAATTGGATGTTGGGAAGACACCTTCGCTCGTGCTTTTTGGCCAAAAAATTCTCACTGAGCAGCAGATCTCTCCAAGTAGCTCTGGTGATACACTCTCCCCAGTTCTTACCAGAAATTGTTCATCAGATGGAAATGTCGATAAAGTGACTAATTTTTCTGATGGTTCTGGATCAGCTCTTCATCAGGAAGGTTTACGCGAACACTCCTCTTGTGAGAGGTTCCAATGGTGTAAGGATAACCACCAAGAAACTGAGGCTGGTTTGGAGATTGGTCACTGTAAAGTTTTTATGGAGTCTGAAGATGTGGGTCGGACTATGGACCTCTCGTTGCTTCGGTCTTATGATGAATTACATAGAAAGTTGGCAGACATGTTTGGCATAGAAAAATCTGAAATGTTAAGTCACGTGCTCTATCGTGATTCAACTGGGGCTGTCAAACGCATTAGTGATGAATCATTCAGGTAGGAATATTCACAATCACTGCCATATTGAATTGGAAAATGTGGTCCATCCTAGAGCCTGACATGTTTATCTCTTTGATGTTATTGCAGTGACTTCACAAGAACAGCCAAAAGGTTGACTATTCTAATGGATTCTGGCAGTAACAACGTAGGAGTGTAGTGAGGCAAAATAAACTATTCTTTTAATTGTATAAATGGTTCATGAAGTCTCATTTTCTAACCTTTCCCCCTCCTGGTGCAATGGAAGGAGGCAGCCTGATTTAGTTTTTGAATATCAAACTCTACATAAATGTTTCTATTCCATCTCAAAGGGGATGTTTGGATTTTTGAATTTTGGTTAGAGTGATCATAATTTGTGTTTTCATTTTTTTTTTGTCACTATCTCTTTATTTTTGCCTACTTGAGTTTTCTTTTCAAATTTTGTTGGGGAAAAAGGTGGAGGATAAAGAGAGAAGTTTGAGATCCTATAAATATGATTGGTTTGTATGCAGTAAAAAAATATACAGTATTCAATCTAAATATTAGTTGAAACAAAGGGAGAGTCATTCTTGCCTTTATGTATTTACCTGTTCAGAGATTGTACCGTTTTTTCTTGGTGTTGCCTTATAAATTATTTGCCATTACAATTTAATCTTGCATTGAATGCAATTTTAAGGTTGCAAATGTATGTACCATCACCTGTATATTAAATTTGTACCGTTTTTTCTTGTTGCCTTATATTAAATTTTGAGGGTATTAAATTTGTCCTAAATTAATATGTTTTGAAACCATCCATATATATTTTTTAAACCATCCATGTGAACAAAACTAACATTAATGAGTTATGGGTCTTTAAAAAAACATTAATGAATTATATTTCTCTCCCTTTTATGTTATTCTTGAACCAACTTTAGTAAATAATATTTTTCTGAAAAAAATTAAAAAAAATCAAGTTATATTTTTAATTTGCACTTTATAATAAGAATGTAAAATAAGGATGTAGTATTTTTTTTTTCTTCTTTTCAGCCTAAATGTATTTTGAGACTCAGATAGAAACAGGCTTATAATAGATGGGATCTCAATTCTACTTTGGTCATGGGAAATTGGTGCACGGTTGGATCATTCTTCTTTACATGACATTAGCAATGACAATGAACTAGAAAAATGTGAACAAGTTTCCAATCTAGAGACACATCATGTTTGTGAATGCACCATTGATATATCTTCCCAATTAAACTTTTCTTGCTTGACCCGGAAAATTGAACAGTGGGAGAAGAACAAGCAAAACAAATACAAAAAGAAAAGAAAAACAAGATTAAGTTGGTTGAAAGTCTAATCACAGGATAGAAACATAGGTGGAGTTGACTTAATCACCACTTAAGGACCAGATATTTCACAGGCAACAGGTAAAAAGATTATGAACCATGATTCCAAGCAAGTAAAAAAGTGCCACATGGAGAGGACAACGGCATGAAGCAAGAAGGAGGAAATCACAAACATGGAACTTTCCTCACCCAAAAATCAAAATGGAAAATTTAATTCAACCAAACATAAGTCCCATGCTGATGCCGCAAAGTGTGGGGGATAATTAATAGAGCAATTAATTAATATTGTTGTACGTAATAAGTTATGGGTTATCGGGATTGCAAAAACAGAGAGTTGTCAAACACGAAGTCAATAATTTGTTAGATTCGGAGCGTGACACCCATAAAATATTGTTAGCAAAAAAACAACATTATAGTAACAAGAAAGAAAGAGCTGGAAAGCAGAGGAGGACACATTCCTATTTGACTCCACACAAGAAAACAAACAACAACAAAAATAAGGATATGTTACGGTAATACTATTATATTATATTTATATATTAAGAGGCCACACGTGAGAACGTGGGGCCATGTATGGCATGGTAAAGTAAAGGTAAAGGGAAAGGTAATAATAGGTTCACGTGTGGGTGACTTCATCAACGGTGTGTTTACGCATGTGTTGGCGACCGGGCTGTTTTGCTGTTGCCTCCACCTCATCTGTTTTCTTAGCTTTGTCTACACTTTTTTTTTAACCCATTATTAATCCAATTTAGTGCAAGTGTATGTATAAAGTGTGATGTGTTTTTTTTATATAAAATATTAATTATTAATTTAAATATGTATATTATTAATAGATAATTTATAATCTGAAAATTAAAAATTATTCTAAAATTAAGTTTATAAACTTTAACCTAAACATATATTAATGATAATTTATAAATATTTTTATAAGTATTTTTTTAAACATAAAATTCAACTAAGTTATTGGACATAAGTTGTTTATGTGTTGAAATTAAGATTAAATTATTTGAGTATTAAGTTTGATTCTTGGCGAAAATAATTATTAGTTAGGTTTTATTTACATTCTGTTAAATTTCAAATGAATCAATGTCTCTTTCTTCTACTGAATTAAAGAATTTAAAAAATATTAAAATTTATCTTAGTCGTGACAATTTCAATCTAACTTATCTAAAGTTTTATTTTGTTTGTTTTTAAAAAAGAGGTTAGTATTATCCTTGGATCAACTGTTATTAACATTATATTTTCGTTATTAACATTATATTTTATAGATTGAGCAATGCAATCATTTTTTAGAAACGTTATTAGTAACAAAAAATTTAAAATATTTTTATTATATATTAAATATATGAAATTAGGTGGGTTGCATTCTATATAATGAATCTTACTTGTGTTTTATAAATTTTAACTAATAATATGAATTATATAACAAATTACACTCATTTCCCATGAAGTTAGTGTTTATTACACTTACACTCTCTTCCCTAAAATGACATTTCTTTTTGTCTCCCATGAAGTTAGCGTTATTAACGGTGTTAGATTTTGTGAAATGTCCTAAGAACCTCTATCATGCTTGTGCAAGTCTACTCCCAGACCAAGTTTACGCTGGATTTTGCGTACGAAAACATCTTCAGCTCGCTCCTCACCTCCGTTGTCAACTTGGCCGCCTTTGTCAACCACAACAACTTCACCATCCCCTCCTCCTCCAACGTCGTTGACAGCCTCTTCTAGTGTTGCGGTGATCTCACCAACGATGAATGTTTTCATTGTGTGTCGCATGCGGTCTAAATTATATTAAAAAAATGTCTTACTACTTAAAGACTCCTTTTTGTGGGAAATGGAGATCTAACTGCAATTGTATTCCCTTTTCTCTTAACTGTTGGACTACAAAATGATAAAGGCTAAAAAAGAGAGAGACAGATCACGCTGGAGAGTCACCGGCAATTTACTTAAAAAATAATAATAATGGAGAAAAAAAGATAAAACGAATTAATGGTGAGAATTAAATCTCTGGTAGTCACGGAGACAAAATGCAACATAAAGGTGGTTAGAATTTATCTCCACTAAAGAAAAAGAAAACGCAACGTGAAGATAAATCTTATTCACTGTTCTAAGCTTATCTTGTCCTTTTTTATTAGGCTAATCCATTTTCAAACTTTATGGTTGCTCACTCACGAGATTTTATTTACGTACAGAGAAGGAATTGGGGAATCAAATCCTAGGACTTTTTTTTTTCAAAGAAAAAAATCCAGTTATATATATACTAATTTTATGATAATTAATTTTTGTCATAAAATTTGATCGTTTATTTTTAGTGAATTTTTTTTTTCAATTACATATTTTTTTTATTCATAAGATTTAAATTTAATATTATAGTTAAGAGAATTAAATATAATATTACTTGTATGAATTCCTTATTGATATGTATAAGTATATATACGTATGGACCTTCACTAGATATTAACATTTGCAAGTGGGGCGTGCGGAAACATGTACAGCTAGTAGTTTACCCTCGTATTTATTCATGATCACATGGCAAAGGTCCTTTAATGATTCTGCTAAACAATCCGTCGAACCATGCATGCTTGAAGCTTCCATGTTCATAGCTAAGTCTTCATTCATATACGATCCTCTGCCATTGAGAAGACAGAATCCGAAACACGAGGATCCCTATAAATGACCAGATCTTGAGTTGGATCATATGACGTGAAATCGTATTATCAACGGCACCTAATTATGCATGTGAATATACATAATACGATAAAAACATAAATAATGATACACTTAAAGATTTTTTTTTTTTCTCTTACTATCTTATCCTCATCTTATGTAACATTTTTCCATTTCCTTTACTTAGTATCTCTTTTTAAATTGTGGGCTTAGTTCTATTTTCCATCGTATAATTTGACAACCGAGTAATTTTCATTTCCGAGGTTTCAATTGCGTACGTAAGACTATCCATATACTTTTCGAATAAACAAACAATTGATGTTCCATCCCATTTTTAACATTTATGATATTGTGGATTACATTTTTAACAAATATCCGTTGTGTATATGGTGCACATATACAATAGAAACAAATTTCTATTGTGTAGTAAGGTGGAAATATACAATTGAAATAAATTTTCGTTGTGTAACTGGAAAATTTTAAAATTGTGTGATTTGGCATTTTTTTTATTTTTAAAGGAGATTAATTAAAGCAATATCTTAAACTACTTGTTAGAAATAACTTGATAAATATAAATGGATGCAAGAATATAAAAAAAAAAAAACCTACTAAAATTAACATAGATACCTAACACGACATTGAATAACAATACAAAAATAAACTACAACAGAAATAAACTACTTTTTGTTGTGTATCTGAACCATTTACACAATGAGAACTTTCTCCCTTGTGCAAAAAAAGCACAACGAAAATAAGTTTCTATCAAGTATGCAAAAATAAAAAGGCAAGTTTAGGTGACTTACTTGAACTTCGAATAAAAAACGGAGGTCGCCTAAGAGAGGAAAGCAGACTTGGAGTAAAAGTGAGGGGTGGGGGCTTTTGTTTTGGTTGGGGTGTTTAGGGGGCGGGGTAATAAGGAAAAGGCTTGGGGTACGATGGTATTTTCACTAGACTGGAGATTTAAATAGGTAAGTAAGAGGTGTCAATAGTAAGCCCTAATCATTTTCGAGTTTTTAGTCTTAATTGAATCAATGTATTAATTAGCCCGACCCAGTTAAAAGATAAAACTCCAGCCCATTATAAACCTTATCACACCAGTTGATGAATGAAACTTGAACTATCAACTCTATTATGCAACTTGAAATGTACGAAACTTCCCATTTGCTTTTATTCATGGATAATCTAACCTGGAGTCATGGGAGGGAAATATTTCGTCACTTTCCCTTCAATTTTATATATAAAAAAATTACAAACAAAAAACCCTAAAATTGCCCTTTTTAACGTGACTCAACCCCTTTTTGGGAGCAACCCAACTGTCCAAGAATCGCATGATGCAGCTCAGATTTGGATCCATCCAATAGAGAAGTAATTCGCATGATTCAAGTTCAATTCAAGGTAAACAAAAAAAAAAGAATCTTCATGAGATTTGTATCAATTTCTTCAGAAATTGTTTCAAATCAGGACGCAAACAAGCTGTATGATTTGTGAGAAGAACTAGCTACTTTAATTTGCCCCCACCCCCATGTGTTTAATATAATGTTATGTACTTTGAGGATACATTGGGACATCATCCAATTTATTTGGTCATACCACAAACAATCAACATATACAACCTACAAATGTGAAAATGGAAAAACATTCAAAGAATAAGACTAAAAAAAGGTGGTTATTTTTAATTGTCATCGGCTTGATACTAACCATTTTTAAACAAACAAAATGTAAATGACAATAATGAAAAATAAGAAAATAGCTAAGCATGAAAAGTATTAATAATTTTTTTATCGATAAATATTAATTATTAATTTATTAATTTTTTTATTTTTGTCAGCAGGAGAGATTAAATTCATAACTTTTTTTTCTTTTTTCCTTTTTTTTTCGTGTCTACAATATTAGCAACTGTTACTAACTAGATATAAGTGACACAGCAAAACCCTTGGATTAGTAACAATAATAACTCCAAATGCACTGAAAGTATCATACAAGAGCTTCTCATCCACATCTGGCAGCAACATTAGGCTCAATGCATGACTGCATGAATTTGTTTAACACTTGCATGATTTGGTGACTCACAGGATCAAGATTGCCAATGAAAAAGGGATTCTTGGAACCAAAAAAATGTAAAATTAATCAAGAAGCGTGTAAACTAAATATTTCTTAATCAAGTGACACGGGCATTGACACAAGATGCTAGTTCATTTCATGCCTTTTCATACACTGAACCAAGGACGGATATAAGGAGGGCCTTAGCCCCTCCTCCTGCATGACTCTAATAAATTTGCCTGCATTGCCTTGTAGTTGTAGCAAGCTAGGTAACAATTAATAAATAAGATGAGTAAACTAAAACACATTGAAGGAACTTCACAGATTTATGAATATAATAGGAAATCTAAATTTATGTTCACACAGATTATTTTGACTATCAATTTATCATTCATTTTATATTTACAAGTCAACATTAATCGCTTTAATATACTATTATTTTATTATAAGCATATCTGTATGTATTATATATTGTTATAAGATTTGATGATTTTTAATTTTTATTGTTATTATTATTTCTTGGATTGTGAGATTATTATTGTGAATCTTGTTTGATAGTTGTTTTAGCTGTGAGACTAAAGAGTCTTTCAAAAGTTAAAAAAAAATAGTATGAGTTATAATATGTGAAACCTTTAATAATAATCTTTTAGAGCTAATTATTTTGTGTTAGTGACAAAATGGGGGATAAATAAAATACAACCCATGATAATGGTTGGTGTATTTTTATTTTATGGAGTTTTAGAAATGTTACGCACCTATTTAATTTCATTTACTATCTAAATGTACTGAAAAATTAATGAACGAAATTGATAAGTAGATAAAAATCATAAATATTCATACAAATCACTCAATAATGTAGTAAATCTATACTACATGGTTATTACATTAACAAAATTTTAAGAAATAATTATTAAATATGTAAATCAATAACTACTTTTTTTAATATTAGGCACCTTTTTTAAAAAAAATCTTGTAAAAAACTAATTTTTTAAAGTTATTCTTCATCAAATAATTATTTGTTAAAAGTTAGTAAATATTTAAATAATTGAAAAAAAAATACCCCCCCCCCCCTTAAAGGGTTTCTGGATCTTCTCTGCACTGAACATGGTGTTTTTTATTTTGTCAACTACACTGAACATAGTAATAGAACTTCCTAAAGTAAGGAGGCAGAGGAATGAAATCCTTAATGTAGTCTAGAGTACAAAGTATACTCTCATATTAATTACTATGAATAAAAAACAAGAGAGATTTAATTATAAGAACGATGGGATGTTAGAAGAGACATACGGCACATAATCATCCATAAATACATGTATGTTTTTTTTTTTCTGGTCTTGTTTTTATATTCTTGATGATTATGTACGATGTTTAATTGTTTATCACTATTCAGCTTCTCCTCTTCGTTTTTTCTCAACAATTATTTTATGCATTTGATAACACTGAGTTTTAAACTTAAAAACTATCCATGTTTCTCACTGTTAGGCTCACCTTAGTAAATTATGTATCCATAATTTAAATTAACCTTAAAACTAATACAATTTTTATCCAGTGAAATTAAAATTTAACATTACAATCACATTAACAAACTTTTACTTGTCTAAAAATAAATATATTACATCAGCAACCTTAAAAGGTAAGTTATAAACTTGATTCAATCCTACAAAATGAAATTTACATTTTATTTATATATTTTATTTAGGCTTCATCGCTAGATAAAGATGAGATCTTCAATACATATTTCTCACGCCGAAAATTGGACAACTCAAACGTATAAGACTAGATATTTACAAATGATCCAACAGTGATCTAATAATGAATAACACGATAGACTCGGTACTAGATCACTATAATAAACTTTGATGTCATCTTAAAAAATAAATTATAAACCTAACTCAATTCTATAAATTAACTTATAAGATAATATTTACACCTATTTACTTCTCATCGCTATAACTAGATTGAATAAAATGAAATTTTATACCCTTTACTAGCTTAGATACTCAAATTTCTTTGAAAGGGATTAAGGCATAACGGTTATTCGGCTTATGCCATGTGTGAGACATTTACCACTTATTAGAAAGTTGCAAATTACATCAAAGTCAATCTTATGCCAATTAGATAAGTGGAACCCTTAAATGTACATTCATTTTTTATGGATATTTTTTAAAGTTCTCTTAAATATATTTTTTAAGATGTAATAATCATATGCACTATACGAATAAATTTTTTAACTTGTAATTTTAATTGAATTTAAATATATTTGTACAATGCACATGATTCTTGTTACACCTTATTACTATTATTAGCAAGCATCTTACTCATCCATTCGTTATATGAATATTCAAGAGCAAATTATAAATTATAAATATTTAAAATTATTCTGCTTAATTAATTAATGTTTAATCTTTAGATACAATTGAAAAGGATAAAATGTTAATATTATAAAAATTGGATAATTAATTTTAAAAACCTTAAATTAAAAATTAAAAATATCTTGTGTTATTCTTTTATAGAGAGTGTTAAAAGATTATGTATTTATGAAAGAAAATGTGCCCTAATGCAATATATATACATTCATTCCAAAGTAATTAATTTGAGATGGTTAGAAACTGAGATTTAAAACAAGGGTTTCAAACTAAATAACTAAAAAATAATTTAGTAGTTTCGAAAATGAATAAAAAAATACTTTTTTATCCCACTCGTGAATTAATTAAAATCAATATTTTGAATTAATTAAAGTGTTTTAAATCTTTATTTTCTAAAAATAACTAATCAAAACATTAAATTTCTCTAAAATAATAATATTTTAAATTTTTTTCCTCTTCAATCTTAATCTTTATATAAAATCTTTTAAATTTTCTCAAAATTTCAGAAAATGTTTGACTTCCTAATTTTTTATAATTATTTCATGTCTCATGTCCATTATAAGCCCCAACATATTTAGATAGAAAATGAGAATTTAAGGATTTTATGTAAAATAAATTTGATAGGGGAGGCCAAATTTGTTAAATTCAAAAACATGAATTTAATTGGTTAAAAATACTTTTAGGATTAAAATGGCACATAGGATTAATATGTCACAAAAAATGCCCCATAGTTCAAAATAAAGATTTCAAACATGTAATTTTTTTATCAAAAAGAAACATGTAACTAAATCTATATAAAGAAAAATAATTAATATAAAGATTCATTTGAAAGTAATTATAGTATAGCATGGTAAGCAGTTGAGATTTTCAAATAAATAATAATTTTTTAGTTTGAAAATTGAATAAAAATATATTTTTCCCTCTCAAGAATTAAATTTTATTTTATTATATAGAGGTTTTAAAATCAAAACATTGACCCCTGCCAGATAATTAAAGTTTTCAGTTTTCATAAAAAATAAAAATAAAATAAAAACTCTTGATTTGAATATTGAAAACATTGTATTGCAATAATTCATGTAATTAAATTTGTTAGACTAAAAGCATCTACGCGTCATAGACAAAATGAAGCACCTATATATGGAAGAAAAATGTGACATCCTTTTTATATATGTTTCTTATTGCATGTAGATTGAATACACACACCAGATCGAAAATAGTCCTTGTGTCTATGTTTTTCACATGACCCTTGGCCTTGTTTGTTATACCCAAAGGCACAAAGTCACTGATCAAAGGTGACAGAAACATCTGAATGCTATTTGCGTGGTAATAAAGCACTTTTGTGGAGTTTGTGCAGTCCAACAATGAAAGTTCAGCATGCCTAAGGTATGTCTCTATTCATTTTCTTTTAATTTCTAAATCTATTGTTTGATTGTGTCCCTATATTTATCAGAAACGTGAGATAACATTTGTATATGAAAAAAATAAGTTATAAATTAATGATATAAAATAGTTTTATATTGTTCTCAAATCACAAACTTGATAAGTTTATTTTTTAAAATACTTCACACTAATACTAATATTATGGTAATCAGATGAGTAAAAATAAATCAAAGAGTAAATTTTGTCAAAATCCAAGAACATAGGAGACAAACTTATGATGAGTCAAATAGTATAATTTATCCAAATATTAAATTAAGATTTAAAACAAAATCAATGAGCTTGTAACTTCATTAAGACCAACTTTTTTTCTCTAATTTTTATAATAATTATTTTAAAAATTATACCAACATTGATTTTTAATTAGTTGATATAAAAAAATTTATACTGATACTAAGCATGCATACATACAATTCAACTCATAATTATTATTGTAGCATGATAGTGTTTTTTTTCTTTCAAAAAAATATATTATTTTCAGAAATAATCGAATACTAAAGGCATTTTTTTTTCTCTGTGGCGAAAAAAATGTGGATCAGGTAAAAGTTATTGTTTTCTAAAAGAAAATACATATAATTAAAAAGTTTATGTGTTGTGAAGACTTAGAAAAGGTAAGGTCCCTCAAATTTTACATCTTGCAGCCCTAATCATTCTCATTGGAATAGCTACGGTTTGAAACTATTTTATTCTTTTTTTCAGGGTTAGATTGAATGTGCAAATGTACACATTCTAAATTTTAAGTTTTAGGTTGGTCTCTCCTTTGCTAAAAAAAAACTTAGATTGGTCTTAATTAAGTTTCATTGATTTTTGTTTTAAATTTTAATTTAATATTTAAATAAATTACACCATTTGACTCAATTTAAGTTTGTGTCCTATGTTTTTGACTTTGACAATTTATCCTTTTCGATTTTTTTGTCATCATGATAATTAGTTTCCACCGGTTTTCAATCATATTTTTTTTTCTAATCACAAAATTCAAACCCTTGTAAATTTACCATTATAGAATATTAAAAATAAAATTTTATTTTATAATTATTATGGTAACAGTATTTTCTTTTATTATAGTTGACTAAAAAATCTTTGTGATTTAGAGAGAGTAATTTTATTGCCTATACTAGTCTTATTTAACTCAATCCAAATTAGTTAAATGTTCAATATATTATTTGGATACTGGCGGTTTTAAGAGAAAAAAATATTCAAGTGAATAATTACATTTTAAATTCATTTTCAAAATAGGATTAGTATTCATATTAAAATTATCAAAATTATTTAATGAAATTCTCTTTGACATCTAATTCACATTCCATTTCTCTCTCTCTTACAAAAATAATAACCATTGTAACCTAAACAAAATGTCTCACTAATAATTACTAAGGTTGATCAAATGGAGTAAAATCTAATCTTCGGTTTGTTTTGTTATTATATATTTAATTTGTAGTAGTTTAAATTCATCTTTACAGAAATATACATATTAAGACTACCAAAAATACTTTTAAAATATTTTTCTCTAAAATGTTTTTGATTTGGTTCTGATACCATATTACTAATTTGATTAATTCAAATTGATTTGTTTATGTAGATATAAATCTCATTAACACTATTTATTTCTTTTTCTTTCACTAAAAAAAAGCCGATGTAACAGGAAAAAACAGTGACACTAGTAAAGCGTTGTTTTTAACTGCTTGTGCAATTTATCGTCAATATATAGTTAGTTGATAAATAACTAACAGCATGTAATCATAATCAGTTTGAGTTTGAGGGAATCTAAGTACGGTCTTGTTAAGAAAAAATTTGGAATCAAACTTTGTAAATAAAAAAGATATGGTTGAAACTTGAAAGAAAATATTTCACTAACCATAATCAATTAGATTTTTTGATCAAGATTAATTGTCATTATCAATAAAACTAATGGATGATGGTGTGATAGTCTAAAATTGGGAGTTTTCCAACTAAAAAAATATTCATACCTCATTTAGACCAGTGAAAATTCAAACTAGCCGGTAACTTACTCCATTAGATGCAAAATTCTAGATATTACTCCATTTGATAAAATTCTAGATCAACCTTGGTAATTGCTTGTGACACGTTTTGTTTAGGTTACAATGGTTATTATTTTTGTTAAGAGAGAAATGAAACATGATTTAGATGTCAAAGAGAATTTCATTAAATATTTTTTACAATTGTAATATGTATATTAATTATATTTTGAAAATGAATTAAAAATGTAATGATATAGCAAATCACATGAGGATTTTTTTTCTAACACAAATAGCATCCAATTACTATATCAAGCAATTGATTGATTTGGACTGAGTCAAATAAGGTTAGTATGGACAACAAAATTTCTCTTTCTAAATCATATAAAGAATTTTTTAGTCAAACTATAATCAAAATAAAATACCGTTACCATAAAAATTATAAAATAAAATATAATTTATTTTTAATATTCTATAATGGTCAATTTACAAGGGTTTGACTTCCGGCAAAAGAATACCATAGATTTACCCAAAAAACGAACAAAATAAATAAAAGATTAATAGGAAATTTCATGAAAATAAAAAATAAAAATTGTGAAGACAAGATTATAACTTTTTAAAAATAGAAAACAATATAAGAAAACCATAATATTTTAAGTGGCCGGAAATATAATTTATTCAAGATTAAAAAATTATTAAATGACAAAAGCTATGTCAAACTTGTAATGATTATTGAGTTATGATAAGTGGAGGTGGAAAATAGATCCAAATGAACTAACATAAATGAGGTGTTGCTAGGTGCACCCAGCAGTATTGCTAGTGCACCCAGCAATTTCTCATTTTTTTAAAATTGTTCTTCCATAAAATATTATGAATGTTTTAATTAATTGAACTAATGAACCAATTACATTATAAAATAAATAATATTGTTATACATAACACTAAAATTTCTAATGCATATTAAAAATAAAAAATATTTATTTAATATATATTAAATTTTGTAATAGTAAAAAAAATTAATGACCCATCAATAATATTTTTAAAAATAAAAAATATTTTCTATTACAAAATTTAATATATATTAAATAAATATTTTTTATTTTTTAAAAAAATATATAGATTAAATAATTCGTATGATTTATATCAAAATTAATTGTCACAAAATTTATTATTTAAATTTACATGCGCATTAAATATACATTAGAAATTTTAATATTATGTATAACAACATTATTTACTTTATAATGTAATTGACTCATTAGCTCAGTTGATTAAAATATTATGCTAATAACATGAAAGTCACGGTTCTTCCATAAAATTGGCAATTTTGGAAAAATGGGAAATTATTGAATGCACCAGCAATACTGCTAAGTGCACCTAACAACACCCCACAAATGATTAGTATAACTATCATTTGCATTCTAATGTCTTGTACATATTAACACGATGAAACATGTGAATAGTATAGAAATAATATATTTTCATAAAAAAAAGTATAGATTATAAATTTATGATATAATTGGTAAATTTCTTCACAAATATCTACAATAAAAGAAAATAAAAAAGTAAAATGAATTAAATTTCTCTCTTAAAGTTAAAATCAACTTAAGCATTGAATTTTTCCAAAAAATGGAGTGCATAAATTAATTTTATCTTATAGTAGAAACTCAATTTATTTTACCTTTTTATTTGTTTTCTCCTATAAGAGATTATAAAAAAGTTTATTTAAACAAAGTTTAATTTATTTTCAAAACAATTTATTTTAGAAAAAATATTGTTTATTTTTACATTTTTCTAAAAGATCTTTCAAAAATAAATATAACTTTTTCAATTTAACTTTAATCAACATTATAAATCTTCCACTCTAGAGTTTCTTTTATATAAAAAAATATAAATAAATTATTTATTAGTTGTCAGTCACCCATCATCTTTCATAGGACATGGATTTCATGTTGTCAACACATGACTTTCCTTTTGACCCATAGTTTTAAAACCATGTTTACTTAAATGCTAGATGCAATGTGTATACTTTGTGCCCATCATCTTCCAAAACGATCAGTAATATTATATTTTAGATTCCCAAAGTTAATTAAACATTTTTTTTATTAAAACTTCAAAATATTGTATTTACACTCTAAGTATGTGATAATACATTCTTCAAGGCTAATTAATTATTTAGGGTTATTTTTTAAAATAAAATACCAATATTGGTCCCTTTCAAAATAATTTATTGACAAATATTTTTTTATCATTGACCAGTCAAACAAAACTAATAGTTTGACGAGTAGGTTTAAAGAAAACATGACATGTAACTTATTCTTTGACATGCGTCATGTTTTCTCTTTAAATCTATTGGTCAAACATGTAATTCACCGACCAAAAGAAACCTATGCCGATAAATTATTTTGAAAGATACCTGTTTTAGTATTTTATTTATAAAAATTACCCAAAATGATCAATCACCCCACTCTTCAAATTTCATAAAACACACAAGTGATCCCATTTCTAGAAATCATATACTTCAAGTCAAAAACATGAAAAATCATATATCCCAAACAAACTAATATCATTAAATTTGTTTTTTAGCTGAGCTTAGAAAGTGAAGATACATGCACCGACCAGTGAGGACTGAGGAGTTATGATTTGAGTGAATGAGAAGCTATTGAAGAGACCTTTCTTTTCACGAGAACAACGAAGGTCGGTCACAAAGATAACGAGTAATCTCTCTAGAAAGTTTGGAACAACTAACAAACACACTCCAAGTTCCAACTTCCAACATCCCAAGTGACCCTTTCTAGCAATTAACTATTTTTCTTTCTTTTCCCTTGTGCTATAAATAGACCACAATACAATACTAGCTCTTACCGAATTTTGCATGCTACAACTTTCTTTAATCTCAAAACAACATTGCCCACCAAGAGAACCAAGTTGCAGGGATAATGTCTGAAGATCTTGATGATGAAAAAAGGTTATACGAATGTTTAAGGAAGTATGAAACCATAGTGAAACAGGTATGACCTTAATGTTTGATGTGCAACTCTATGGATGAACATTTTTTTCTTTCTTGTCATGATGAATCTTATCTTATACTGTGTACAAATGAACATAATCACTATGCTTTCAGTTTGAAGAGCTGATGGGAATAATGAGCAATGGCAATGCAGTACCAAAGACAAAGTGGAGAAAGGTACATCTTTAAGATGTCCTTATTTTATCCAATTTTAGTGCATGATTCTATATAACAAAGAAATGTCATGTAGTTAGTTAATGGTCATAACTTCATAGTTTCCTCTGTCAAAAAAACTTCATAGTTTCACAACGTTGGACACTATCAGGTAGGGTCCTTGAATGCTGCTATTAAGGAATGCAAGTATGAACAATTTTAATGTTTTCATTAGTCTAGTGCATCTAAATCATGTTTCTTATATCTTTAATGGCCCTTCCCTCTCTTTTTCTCACACACTGCAAACAGGGTCGAAGAGGGAATGCCTCTGGTGGAGGAGCAGCTGCTTCCTCAATCCAGACAAACAACAATGAAGTACTAGTGCAGACAGTGACCAGGTTTTTGCATGAACTGAGAAATAACCCTAGAGATTCTGAGTGATCAAGGAGCAGATGAGGATAACAGTAGTTATATATTGTGTGAAGATCAAAATTAATCATTATAGCCACCAAATGCAAATCTTGATATAAAAGCATTATACCAATTGCTGTAGCTAGTGGCCAAAGCCAGCAAGTAATGAGTAAAATACTCACCTCCCATTGGGTCAGAGAACAATACTGCTCCCCCTCCCTTTTATTTTTTGTTTTTTGTCCAAGCACATATATTAGCAACATAGCATGACCCTAATCTTCTCAATGCATCATGTATGTTGACATTTAACCCTTGCATAATTATAAATGTTTTAAAAAAAAAGGTCTGTAAGTTCAATTTAAGACGCAACATAAAAGTTTTTGAGGTCCATGTGACCACATTGTAACCATAATTGCAGCCACATCAACTACATTTGCCTAGAATTTTTCAAAATATCAATGATAACAATAAAATTGCAACTGCAATTTAACTTCACTTCTATCCCTTTCTCTCTCTTTTTGGTAAACATGAAAGTCATTTGCTTTAATCCACTATATATAAAATGGAAATAGTAAAAATGCTGCATGTTCTTGATCTTATTATATGGCATCATAGTGAATAAAGAGTGAATAAATTTACCAAGGACAGGCTGGATTAATCAGATACTGGCCCATAGTACACAATCAAGGCATACGCCTGACACCTGTTCTTTAAAGAAAGTAAAACAACATAACTATCACTATCAGGTACATTTGGAGATTAAAGAAATATATATATTTGCCCATAATAAAGTACAGAGGAAAATGTAACCCCCGTCAAAATGGGGGAAAAGGAGAAATGCTGTGTGTTTTCATATTCCCAGGATGGCCTGTATCTCTAAGGTGAAAAGTTGAGACCATAAATCATACAGCCAATATTCTTCCATGGTTGAATACTAGTTGTATGCTGCAAATATCTTTAAAACACTTGTGCCAAAGAATAAACAACTTATGGACAAAATGACAAACATAGACCTTCATGTTAACGCTTTCGTGGTTAGTTCATGTATCATGAACTGCACTTCAACCTTTCCTCTTCAAGCTCTCTTTTCAATGTTTCCAACCTTTCGAGTAAGACTGCATTCTCCTGGTACGTTAGAAGGTCATTAGAACACATGAATAATGTCGTGAAAAACAAACAAATTATGCATACCCACCAAATAGAGCCAAAAACAATTTCACCCAACATTATCTTAATAAGAAAGGGTAGGAAATTGTCCTAGTTTATAGGTAGTTATAGCATTTGACACAAATAAAATCAGCATCACAGGCAATAAAATTTGAATTTTGGAATTTCGGGACTTATGATAACTTATAAGTTGGTTGTGCACTGCATCTCTTACATTAACAGTGAGTGTGGTTATGCTTTAACGATTTTAGTTTTTGTTTTCCCAAGATGGAGAAATGAATAAAAGGATTATCATAGGGAATTAGAATGAAGTTTGATTCAAAATTTATGTAGACATACCTTTTGCAGTATTGCCAATTTATGGTTAATATCAGAAGCATCCTGCCCCTTCTGAGAGGACTCCTGAAACTGCCACACACACACACACACACACACGATTATACGGTCATTGCAGGAAAGATATAAAAAAAAAGGAAGGAACATTTGTTACTTTATTGGTTGGAAAAATAAATATTGATTTTTACAAGTCTGTTTCATTGAGTGCCGACTCTATTATCTTGGTGCAGATATATCATAAACCTGTTAGCTGTTACTACCTACTCAAATTAAGAAGGCTAAGGTGTGAACTGTGAAGCACTACCAACCAAATCATAACACAAAACTTGAAGCTAAAGACATGTTTGATTTTCTTCTCACTTGTTGGTTTTAAAAATTGTTTTCTAAAATAATTCCATGCTACTCAACAATCAACTTCTCATCCAAAATCTATTCAAACTTTTGAAAAAATTGTTTCCAAAACCAATAAACAGAAACAGCTAGAAGATGTTCCCTGATCCTCTTCTGTTTTGTGGTCCTCGGCGCCTAGGCTCAACCACTCAAGGGTGTGAATCGTCTAGCTTGGTGTGAGTATATGATTTCTTTATTGTTGTTGTTTAAAACAAAAAAAGTTTTTGAAAATTGAAATTAAACAGACACTAAATCTTTCTTTGAATTCACATTGCAAGGTAGAAAGTGAAAGTTGAAAAGAAAGAACACATACCACTTGAAGCTCCTGTAAACATTTTTTTGTCCTATCTACCTCCTGATCATACCTCAGCCTCCACTCTGCAGACTCATCCATTGCCTCCCTGTTAGCAATATCAAACTGTTGCCTGCAAACAGACGAATGAACCAAAAAATATCATCATAATAGAAGCGGGAACGACAATAGTGCAATAAATCTGCCAAAATAATGATAAAAGAGTTACAGAACAATAATGGTTTGTTTGTTTTTTTATCGAGAAATGTTAATTGTTAGCTTGTTAGTTTTTGGTAACAAGAAAGTTCGAACCCACGATCTTTTCCTTCTTTCCTTCTAACAACAAATGTTAATTGTTAGCTTGTTAGTTAGTTTTTGTTAACAGGAGGAATCGAACCAATGACCTTTCACTCATTTCCTTCAATGGACAAATGTTAATTGTTTGTTAATTTTTGTTAACAGGAGGGATCAAACCAATGACACTCATTTTCTTCTATCAGCAAATGCTAATTGTTAGCTTGTTAGTTTTTGTTAGCAGAGGAACCCAATCAGCGACATTTTCCTTTTTCCCTTATTTCTTAAGAACCCCATCAATCTTATATCTCCTACAGAGCAATAATGGTAAGGCTGACTTTGCAAAATATATGATTTTTAATTCATTTTAAGAAAAATTAAGAAGACCAGAAAAGGGTAAAATAGCAGAAAGGGTTAGGTAACCTTAAGAGTTGGGTGTCATCGGAAGAAAGGTTGTAGTGAATAGCCCAGAGTCTGAAATAGACGGCGATGCCCATTAACATTAGAAAAGCGAGAGTGGCTAAGATACACCTTCTCCTCGCTCCCATCATTCTTCCTCTGTTATGTCATGTGATGTGTGTTCCTCATTCACTCTTATTTTCTCTATAACGTTGTTGGGATCCGAACCCAACAACCAACGTTGCCAGTGACTGTCACCTACACAAAACACTATATTGGACCTTGCTTCGCCTAATTGCTTTCAATTCCATGATCTAACCTCTTTTAGATGGCAATAAAATCCGTATCCGTCCGTACCCGTACGAACCCGCTCTAAGTTTGTGGTTGTGGGAAAATATCTGAGTTCACCCGATACAGATTCGGGTTCAAGGATTGCTCAACTATTTTAATCGGGTATGGGTTGGAGATGTACCTATACTCACCTATAATCAAATTATTATAATTTTATTTATTACTTATTAATTTTATTTTAAATTTTTTACCTAATTTAAGATTTTTTTTAACCATTTTTATAAATAAATACGTTCTAATAAATTTATTGATATATAAATAGTTAAAAATAAATATATAATAATTTATTTATTTTTTCTCATATTAGATTTTTGATATAATTTTTTTTTTAAAAAGAAAATACTTACTTTTTTCCATTTTCGATTTTACAAAATGAGAATTAATTACTATTTATTATTTATTTAGGCTTTTGGGCTTGGGTTAATGCTTCGCTCCAATTGTGGCTCTGGACTTTGGGAGAATTTCTAAATACACTTTAACACATCCCTTTATTACAAGTATACTCCCCTTCATTGAAAAGAAAAGCCTAACGCATTCCAGTCGTTATGCCATTAATATATTCCCCTTTCATTATTTTGTAATATTTTTTTCGAAACACATCCTTTTGAAAACTAGTGTACCTCCTTTAATTTTTTTAATATTTCCTCTAATATGTGAAAAAAAATTAAGAAATGTAAAAAGAGGAAGTGCATTGAAAGTGACGTAGCTGTATTGTCAAAATTTAAATAAACTTGAAAGAAATGATAAAAATAAGATACTGCAAGAAAAATGATCAAAAAGGAATTTCGACGTAGCTGTATCACTGTATGTCTTTCACGTTGTGTTGGATATTGTGAGTGCATCATTTGAGCTTGGGCAATTGTTTGTTGCACCTTTAACGTTGTTTCCTACACTTATTTTGGAATGTATAATTGTATATCGGAATAGTCTTATTTTCCGGAAAGGCTATTCTGAAATGTAATTTATATTTAAGAATAGGTGTTTTGAAAGCTTAAAAAGATTCAGAGTGACATTGATGGTACAGGAAGCAACTGCCTTCAGCTTAGACTGTCACTTTATATTGAGTTCACTTGGGCCAATATGTTTTTGGATGTTACTTGGTGCACCCGGTACATGTGGTGAAATAATAAAAATGTCCTTCACCTTGATAATATAAATACTCCTACATTTCCGTTGGTACAACGTGAATCCTTCGTCTCCTCTTCCTACAGTCGCTTCTTCCTCTTCCTCTCACCGTTGGTGTTGGTGCTTGTCCCTCTTCCGCTCATCCTTCGTCTTCCTCTGTGCTAGTGGTTGTTGCTGTTGGTGGTTGTTGGTCCTTCGTCTTCTTCAGTTCTTCTTCTTGTTTCTCTTCCCGCTCTCAAGTTGTTTTTTGTTGAAGCGTTCAATGATTTCTTGTTATTATGATGTTGTTGCATGATTATATTGTTTTATATAATTGGTTTGTGGTGTTGGTTTTTTTTAAGCTTTGCTGGAAAAAATGGCCTGTTGTCGGAAAAAATGACATGTTGCTGACAAAAACCCATACGGATTGATGATCCGTATGAGTCATACGAATTGTTAATCCGTAAGAATCATACGGATCAAAAACTGTATGGGTCATACGGATTACCAACTCGTATGACCCATACGGATTACTAATCCGTATGGGTTTTATTTTTACTTTTTAAACTTATTTGAAATTTTTTTCCTTTTATTTTTGAAAAATTTATTTAAGTTATTATTAAAAAAATTTCAGTGTGTTGTGCCATACAAATCATTGATCTATATGGTATTTTTTAAAAAAACTTTTTTATTAATTAAAAAAAAGTGAAAATTTTTGTTGCAATTTTTAAAAAAAATCCTTGTGAGTGTGAGTTATTTTTTTAAAAAAATAATAGCTGTTATGTATGGTAAAAACATTATTTTAGTTATTTATTAAAATTTAATAAGCGTTATTACCATACGGATTAGTGATCCGTATGGTTCATAAGGATTGTCAATCCGTATGAACCTATGATATTTTTTTAAAATTTTGTTTTTCAAATTAAAAAAATTGTTAAAATTTTTTTTTTTGCAATTTTTTAACAAATTTTAGTGAGTTATTTTTTTAAAAAAATTAATAGTTGTTATGTATGGTAAAAAATTTATTTTAGTTATATTTATTAAAATTTAATTAGCGTTATTGTCATACGGATCACTGATCCATATGGTATTTTTCTAATGGTGTTATGTTTGGTAAAAAAAAATTGTAGTTATTTTTAATTTTTTTTAGTGATTTTGTTAAAATAATTTAGTGTAATTATTTTTTAGTGTATTGTAATCATTTGTGAAATTTAATCATGTATTGAAATTTTATTATGTATGGAATTATTTGGTTAGTTTTGTTGATAATTTTTCTAATTTATATGTTAGTCTTCCTTTTTATAAAATTTGGCTAGTTTTTTTATTTAATTATGTATGATAGTATAAGATTACATTAGATTAGATTAGATTTCTCATATTAAGAGTAAAATTAGATTAGTAAGATTAGATTAGATTATTGAATATAAAAAACACGATAATTATTATGCAGATAATGGTTAGAACTAGAGGTCTTGGTCGAGCTTTAGGCCAAGCAATAGGAAAAGTCTTGGGGAGGAGAGACGCGAGTGACGATGATGCCCCCCAGCGGCGAAGGCCTATTGCATCAGCCCGTAGATAGCGGTAGCAAGAGCCTGTTGTCGAGGACCCTCTTACAGCCGCAGTGGAATTGAACGAAGAGCAGTCAAAAGCACATGTTGAAGAAGTTGTTACTGATGTTGAGGGTTTTCCAGGCGGACCCCATGACACATCAGTTCTCAAAGATTTTGAAAATCACATTGCTTTTAGAGTCTCGAATGGAGAGGTATGTAATTTTTAAAAACATAAAGAATGTAGTTTACTAGTCAATAATTTTTTTACATCATCGATATTATTGTTTGCAGGAATGTCCTGAGCTGAAGTTATCTTCTCATGGAAGGAAGATGGCTAAGTTCAAGAGACCTGCTCCATAGATTGAAGGCCTTGTGGCGGCCAGTGGACTAAGTCCCTTGATCGCCTGTTCCCTAGATACGGGCGATCGAAAACTAATGTCTGCTTTTGTGGAACGCTGGCATAAAGAAATTAGCAGTTTCCATTTGCCCGTCGGAGAGGTGACTATCACCTTGGATGACGTCGCGTTGTTGCTACATCTGCCTGTTGTATTCCATAGCTTCGAGCTACTTCATGTCGACGACGCTGTCGAAATGTTGGTGGAATTACTCGAGGTTACCGCTGCAAAGGCGAGAGCTGAGATGATTCAGTGTCATGGTTCTTATGTTCAAATATCGTGGCTACGCGACGTGTATGTGATGAAGATCGAGGCATGTCACTGGATCGTAGCAGCGTGAGCGTATTTATTGCATCTGCTTGGATGCACACTCTTTGCTAACAAAAGTGTCACACACGTGCACATGGTATTTTTTGATGCACTGCGTGACTTGACGTAGAGGTGGGGTTATGCTTGGGGCAATGTTGCACTTATGCACATGTATGATAATTTAAATGACGCGTCCAAGAGCATGGTGAGGCAGCTTGCAGGATATATCACTCTATTACAAGTTAGTTAAGATGTTACGAAATTTTTTTTTTATTGAAGTTGAATATTATATGTTGTCGTGTATTTTAATGAATATGCTTGCAAAATATAATTAGTGTTGGATCTACGTGCATTTTTCATCCGTTGGTTCCATTGTTCCTACCGAGGATTATGATCAGAGGAGACCGTGTGCATGTCGATGGACCTCTAGCAAGGCACTGCCCATTTCCACGTATCGCAGGCGTTTAGATAGACTGACCCCTGACATGGTGTGCTGGATTCCATACGGTGATCACCGTTCATTTAGAGAATTTGAGGTTATCTCATTATTTTTTGGCCATCTCAGATGAGGCCCCTTGACGGTCATCCATCGACCGAAAAGGGTTGTACGACAGTTTGGCTACATTTAGACTATTCCGCCACATCCTGCTATGTCTTCACTCTCTATTGAAGAAATTGATGATAGATAGATGCAGTTTGGTGAGTACATTGCACCTGTAGGGCAATTATGTGCAGTGCCTAGCCACTGTTTGCCAAATTACATGGATTGGTTTTACATGATCTCGCACCCATTCATGAGTCCGGCACAGCCAGAGAATCCTCCTAGAGTTCCACCGGTTCAACAATATGAGGAATTTGTTGAACCATATATGTATCAGCAATTGATGACGACAACATCACCTAATGAGGCAGACGTTGATGTGTATCATGTTCGACATGCAGTGGTAATATTTGTTTTTGGTATTTGTGTTTGTTGCTTTCTTTAGTATTTTATTACTAACAATTGTTATGTTTGTTTTTTTTTACTTGCTAAAATGACTTTGTAGCAATTGGTGATAAGTTAGAGAGGCTACTAAATCTGAGAATCTTGACCGAAGGAACAAAAACCTATACTGTTGTTGAGAATATGTGGGCATCACAAGAAGTTACATTGGCCAATCAACTGTAGGTCACAGATCGAGGCGGAGGCGGGGTACAGACTGTCATCGAAGTTTTTTTTTTTATTTTTGCCTTGTATATATCATTTATAATTTTTTGGATAATTTATTTATTTGGTATATTTATTTTTGGACAGTGACATTGGGTTATTTATTTGGAATATTTTTAATTTTGTGGATAATTTATTTATTTGGATCATTTGGTTAATTTTTAATTTTAATGATTATGTGATAATTTTTTGTGATTCGTTTATCGTTAATGTTGCATTAAGAAATAAATTAATTCGTGCAACAAAAATAAATTAGCATGTATGATACATCGTTGTTAAACTTGACAACACACTGTGAAATGTATGCGTATTTTTAAAAGTAATACATGTCTGATGCAACATAAAGCCTGACACGACATTGTTGTACTTGACAACACAAACACAAATCTGCGCGCGTGTTTATTTAAAAAAAAAATTCAAGCAGTCTTAGTGAACACCATCTATATATATCACACCAACACTCTCAAAAATCACACATTCTCTCCCAAACCAACTTGACAAACCAAATTTTACAACAAACTATGGTATTTTGGGGAGGAACAAGCAGTCAGGCAATAGTGAACTCCAAATTAGCTTTTATTTTTAAGAATGGATCGATTATTCACAATGAAACTGGTGTTTATTTCCAAAGTTCCACTCTAATACCCATTCAAGTACCTAACGATTGTGGTTTTCAAACGCTAAAAAGCAGAATGCACCATACCCTTCAGCTAACCGACGATCAATATTTTGATGAAATTTACTACCGGCGGCCATGCACAGATGCAGGTAACCAATTTCGCTTTCCATCTATGCAATTGAAAAATGATGATGATAATGTTAACACAATGTTAAAATGTAATCATCAATTCTCGTGTGTTGGCCCGATTGAGTTATTATGCACCATTGGTAAAACACCGGATGATATATTAAACTTACTTCAAGTCACTATGACCCTTACTCATGATGCCCTGCTATATTACAAAGGGAGGTGAAACATGTCACGCCAACACGACTTTGTCGGTTATCCGTTCACAGGAAAAAATCCAAAAAAAATTGTCATTCCCTCTAGATGTACCATCGATGAATTGAAGGATTTGATCAAGCAAGTTGCATCTCAAGGAATTCCTCTTTATGGTATTCATGAATCACAAACGGTAAGACGATTGTTTTTTCAACAACCAGGTCATTATGAGTATTCAGACAAAGTTATCAAATTTAAAATTATTAAGCTGAAAACTGATGATGACGTGCTAAAGGTCTTAGTACAGTCTAACTACTGAAAATAATTTGGACCAATAGAAATTTTAGTTGTTTTTAGTAAATAGATAATGGAAATGGAAGACGACATGTCTCGGTCGCAACATGATTCAATGCAAAATTAGTATTAGTTAATTGTAGTTTTTCATGCAATTTTTTTTGTTTCAATTATGTTGAAGTTAATGTAATGTTTGAATTCGTGTCCATTAGCGAATGAAACCATATGATTATTATTTTCAAAGCTTTTACTTATTTTCTAACTTTCAAAAATAATGACTGAAAACAAAATTATGAATGTCAACAAAATAATAATTTACACAAACGTCAATGGTAATAACATTTTATGTTCATGGTTCACCTAAATCAACAAATTTGGTTTTTAACCTAGACAAAGTTGTGTAACGCTGCATTCTACCTATGTACGGAGTGGGCCACTACTTTGCCTGAGAATGACATTGTGTACTCCACAACAACGCCACTGGTGGTAAAGGACAATGATTTCATAGCAAAACCTGTTAGATAACGACAAACAAATTGAACGTAAGATACCAAACTACAGTGTCACCAGTTATACTAACATCATAATTATGCAATTACCTGTACAAAATGATTTCCATACACATGACCAATGCATATTATGCGATGCACAGAAGAATCTGGTGGCGGCTGACTTCTAAGAGTAAAAAATGTCATGCTTTGTTGTCGTGAAAGAGAAACAACGATCATGTTGTATCATGAAGCAATGACATATCCCATATACGTAATATTCATCCATTTATCCATGGTAACCTACATGTAAAAGACAACAAATGATGATTACTTAAAGGTTATTTTAAGAAAAAATGACATAACAATGAACTTGCGCACCATAGATAATCCGTCAACAAGTAGGAAACACTTTAATTCCTCAAATCTCTCTATGCCACCAACTAGGTTGATATACTCTTCGGATCAGCTTGTCAATTCTTCATGTATATGGTTGCACATCAATGACCATGATTTTTCACCCATACCCAATAACGTAGCTATTGCTCGATAACCACAATTACCATCCGTTTTGATATCAATAATGTTTTCAATAGAATCCTGGATGCAAGGATGAAATTGATCCAACATTGGAATATTTTGTCTCTGTATTGGGTCCTTAGATGATGATGCACTATGTTTCATTGACGAATTACTATTTTGCACAGAGTGTAACGCATCAACATACTCCAAATAAGACGGATCATGTTTTGTTGACTTTTGTTGTTTGGTTAGCGGTTTTTTTGGAGCACCCTTGGTCTTCACCTTTTCTGGAGGAGGACACATAGAGTTCATATCAGGATAAACAATTTCTCGCAGCTTTGACTTCAAATGTACTTTACCGCAAACATCGAGCTGCTCAAAGCATTTCGATATGGTTTCCATCTCCTCAATTATGGTCACTTGTGTCTCACATAACCCTTGATCTGAAAAACTAAGTCTCTGCCAAAAAAATATGGATTGTCTTGAGTGGTTTGGAGCTAACAACATATTTAAACAACTCACATACACATGGAAGACCATGTGTACTCCTCATGACACATCCACAACGTGAAGGATTTTTGCCTGCATAAGCTACACGCTTATACTCAGCAACAATTTCATTTAAAACGTACCTTGATATCATGCCAAGTAATTTTTTATACAATATTACTTTAAACAAATGCCCAACCACGTGCGTGCTTGTCTTAAAAGATGCTTTAATCTAGGTGTGTTGAAGTGTCATCATATTATTTATTGCTTCCCAAACACTGCATATGTCACCAACAGAGTTTTGTAGGAGTCTCTTTAGTGACCAATGAGCACTCTCAACCCTACAGATGAAATATACAACAACATGTAAACAACCGCATCATTTTCATTTAAGTCAACACTTAAACAAATGAACACAAACAAAAAACAATATTGATACCTATTAGTGGTTGTGTTTCCTAGATGCATCACTTTGTTGGTCCATGCTTTCATCAATCTTTCTTTGTGCGGAATCACCCATGTTTTACACACATAGTTCACAAACATAAGCCATGAAGAGCAAGTCATTTCAAAGTTTTTAAGGCACTCATCAAAAGAACTCTCACATGGACAGTCAACCAAACTCCTCCAAGCCTCCATCACATAATCCCATGCATTCTTTTGAGCAACCAGGGTTTTGCACTTTGTCTTCATATTTTTTTCAATGTGGAACCGACACAACAAGTTCGTAGCATCCGAGAATACAGTTTCCACTGCATTCATCAAAGACAAATCCTTATCGGTGACAATAACCCTGGGGAGTGCATCAACTCTCACGAAAAGACATTGAAACTGTTGTAGAGCCCAAATAACATTATTAAGACGTTCTCCTTCCAAGTAAGCAAAAGTGGCAGGAAATGTCATTCCTGTTGGTGCAACACAAACAATATTAAGCAACGGCAGTTTGTACCTATTTGTTTTATAGGTATTATCGATCAAAAAAACCAAATTACAAGAATTGGTTAACTTTACTGCATCAGGATGACTCCAGAACAAGTCACGTACAACATTATCATCATTCACCCTATGCTAGTGAATATATTGATCTCGATCAAGCAACATCATCAGTTATTGCATTTCGGTGTTACTCCCTCTTATGGAAGAACGGTAAGCATTGTGGAAACAATGTCTTCCAAGATTATTTTGATGATGCCAAAGAATCAAGAGTCAAACAAGTTTCAAGAATCAAGATCAAGATTCAAGTAAAGAATCAAGACTCAAGATTCAAGAATCAAGAGAAGACTCAATCAAGATAAGTATTAAAATAGTTTTTCAAAACATTGAATAGCACAAGAATTTTTCACAAAATCTTTTACCAAAGAGTTTTACTCTCTGGTAATCGATTACCAGAAGACAGTAATCGATTACTAGTAGCCAACATTGTTTTTTTCAAACTGATTTACAAAGCTATAATCGATTACCATAATCATGTAATCAATTACCAATGTTGTAAAACGTTAGATTTCAAATTTCAAGAGTCACAACTAGTGATAAAACATTTTCAAATCATTTTAAACTTGTGTAATCGATTACACAATACTTGTAATCGATTACCAGAGTTTCTAAATGTTTAGATTTTCAAATTTAAACATGAAGAGTCACATATGTTGATGTGTAATCGATTACACTATGATGGTAATCGATTACCAATGACTGATTTCAAAAAATAAATTATCAAAAGTCACAATTCTTAAAGTGACTTGTTTCTAAAGAGTTTTTTCAAAAGTCACAACCTTTAAGTGACTAGTTTTCAAAAAGAGTCACAACTTTTAAAGTGATTAGTTTTTCAAAAGAGTCACAACTTTTAAAGTGACTAGTTCTAAAGAAATTGTAAGAGTCACAAACTTTAACTTGAGTCATCAAATGATTATAAATATGTGACCATGACACAAATTTCAAAGACTGATTCCTTTCATGCATAACAGATTTCTTTCATAGAATTTTGTTTCAATACTTTCTTTTTTAAGAAAAGTTCATTGTCCAAAAACTTGTGTTATTCTTCTTTTTTATTTCCTTCTTTCTCTTGTCAAAAGATTCAAAGGACAAACCGTCTGAGAATTCTTTTGTTTCTTCCCTTCTCCCTCTTGACGAAAGATTTCAAAGGACTAGCCGCCTGAGATATCTTTTTCCCTTTCCCTTTAAACAAAAGATTTCAAAAAACTAACCTCCTAATATATCTTTTGTTTCCCCTTACAAAGATTCAAGGGACTAACTACCTAAGAATTCTTTGTCTTAACACATTAGAGCGTACATCCTTTGTGGTACAAGTAGAGTGTACATCTACTTGGGTTATGATACTGAGAACAAGAGGGAGTACATCTCTTGTGGATCAGTTCAAGTGGAGCGTACATCCACTTGGTTGTTCAAAGAGAACAAGGGAGGGTACATCCCTTGTGGATCTTTGCTTGTAAAGGATTTTACATGATTATTGGAAATCTCAAGAACCGATGGTTGCTTGGGGACTGGATGTAGGCACGAGTTATGGCCAAACCAGTATAAATCTTGTATTTGTTTTCTTCTTCCCTACACTCTTTACTTTTCCGTTGTGTTCTTTTATTTCCGCTTTACTTTTGTCTAATTTATTGTTTTTGTTCTTTACTTCCTCATAACTTAGTAATAAAGCCTAATTGAATCTAGTAATATTAAGAAGGATAAATTTTTAATTAGTCAAGACACGTTCATAATTAATTCAACCCCCCTTCTTAATTATTCTGAGGCCACTCGATCCTACAAGCATGTCTGACATTGTAAATTTGTTTGATTGTTGTATAATTTTTTTCATTGTGCTCCTTCAACGTCAACAGAATTTTTCTTGGCTTCACCATGGACTTTGTCATATCATCAACAACAATCTTCTTATCCTTTGTCAGTCGACCCGCATATGGATGCCCAACGAATGACTTTGCCATTTCGTGATTGTGAATCCCACAAATTAACTTCATCATCCATCATTCTCCTCCTGAAACTGGTTTCGCTAGCAACTTAAACGGGCATCCACATTTTCTACTGTCAGTGCATGTTTTTACCAAATTATGTTTCTTAGGCTTTTACTTCTCACTTCTTTCACAAGCTATCAATAGAAATGAGGCTCTTCCTTGAACACCGATATTGGTGTATGACCTTATTATAACGACAACAAATCCAATGTCATGAGCTAACAATCGAGCCCATTGTAAAATTTCATCATGGCTAGCAAACAACTATAACACAATTCAAATCAGGTTTGACATCAATAAACATCTATGTAATATAATTATTGTACCAACAACAACAAATTACACAAATACCTGAGAAGTATTAAAGGCATCAGAACAATCAACGTGTTCTACTTTAACACCAGCATCTTCCTCATTTTCAACATTCATATCAACTTCTTCAGACATCATACTATCATACATCCACTGATCTTCATGCATCTTAATAAAACATTTTACAAATTTAATTCAATGACAACAAATTATACAATCACCTCATTTGTTATTGACACAAATATAGTTGTTTACAAAAAATATATTTTACTGCACCTTTTAATTAAAATATCATATAAATCTAATAAATACATCATCCAATAAAACACATTATTCAGTTAAACATGTAAATATATAGTCATTGTCATATAAATTTGTTTAATTATTAATCATTAGTATATTAATTTTTAAGCAATGTAATGTTAATTAATTATTAATCGTTAGTATTTCTTTTTTCACCATTCTAATTACTTAATACATTTTTTTATATCACTATCAAAAATAATATCACCAAATCAAATTTTCTGAAATTACTAAAACTAGTACAAAAGAAATTACAAAATTAATAATAATTAAATTAACAATTATAATCTAATAAATAAAACAAAAAAAATTAAATCCGTACAAACCATATGAATTGACAATTCGTATGTATTTCGCGTACCTCTTCTTCTCCGGCAACGAAAACTGACCAAAATTCATCGTATATTCCTGAACAACACACGTACACCATCGGAGACCAAATACGCTTCAAAACCGTCCTTAACGAAAGCAACTTACACTAAGTGACGGAAATTTTGCAAAAAAAAAAGACACTGCAGAAATAAAAAACTCCTCCTGCTATTTATAACCGAAAATACCATAAGGATATTTTCGGCTTTTCGAAAAATTACCGGGTGCCCCAACAAAAATGTTGGGTGCCCCAAGCAATTCCCTATTTTTTTTAGAGGAATCTGGACCTCATATTTCAGCCCAAACAAAACGTAAATTTATTTTGATTAAATTATTTCATACATGTTTGAATTATTTGATAATTTTTTATTATTATTATTTTAGAGAAAAAAGGTTATACATTTACGGTATAAAATTTACAGTCATTTAATCATAACACATCCTGCATGATAAGTTTATTAACTTTTAAAATATATCTTAAAGTAATTCAAATAATAATTTATGGTTAAATAATAATATAAAATTATTTTACATTATCAATACATAAATATTAAATTCATTATTTTAATTGGATTCCTAAATTTATATTTATTTTTTATTTGAGACACTATTCTCATCTCTTGAAACTAATATTCTCACCTTTACAAATTTTGAAAATAGTATTTTGAATTAGATTCTTTAATCAGTATTTCAAAGTTAGATAAAGGATCCAATTGAAAAAACAAGCAAGTTTAAGGATTTAAATGGGAAAAAAAAATCTAATTAAAATTGCCAAATAGTAGAAATCTATGGAATAGTTTAACCATTTTTTTTTGTTACAATTATTGTTTACGTCTTGTCAGAGAGAAAAATACTGGGATCTACCAAAAAAAAAAAGAGATAAACACCGGATCAATAATTCTTTCAGTATTGGTTATGAGAATTCAATACTGCCATAATGACACTAAGTTTTTAGTTCATGAATGGAACTTCAGAAGAATCTGTGCAAACCCTTTCAGTACTCCCCCTCTTCAAGAAGAGGTTTACCTTGGTTTCACTCCCTCATAAGTAAACTATGCAGAACTGAACTGTGTAAGATCACGGGAATTCAACAGTATTGATGTTACAGATGATAATAATTAAAAATCTGTTGTGGGAAAATGTCACAATTCCAACAGTGAAAGTTACTATTAATATCATGAGGTGGGTTTGGTAATCTTTTTTTTGCTTTGGCAAAGGAAACGCTATGTGGAGAAGTGAGAAGCAATGAAGCATATCCAAGGATCGAGGATCAGGTTCAATATTCCTCTTTAGCTCCATTATTTTTTTCCAGTGAACCTAAAATATTCTTTAGTGGAAAGTTAGAACAAATCTTTCCAGATACTAAAACTTATTTAAAAGATTAATTTTTAACAACAAATATTTTTTTTAGGCATATACTTAGGATAGCTTTTCTGATTAATCTTTACTAACAGATATTTAAAGAATAAAATAAAATTATCTATTAATCATGTTACACCATATTCATATATTCATAACGAATCCAATAATTTAGGCCAAGGAAATGAAAAAAAAAATACGTGGATTTACCCTCAAAACAAGCTTGAAGAAGGTGGATTTGGAAGTTGGGACTATATATATGCGGGAGAACATATATGGTTTTTCTTAGTTAGAAATAAGATAAATGATACATATATAAATAAGAAGAAAGTCTAAATCTCACGCACACTCCCTTGTAGTCTTGGACACGGACCACACAAAAAATCAATACTAGTAAATGTAAAGTCTAAATCTCAGACGACCAAGCAAAAATGAAAAAACCTGTCCCAGATAGCACCATGTCCCTATTTCAGATGCACAAGTTTTGGTGCTTAATTCAATAGCCTGTTAAGTATTAACTATATTGAAACCAACATGATAGTTTCTTTTTTCAGTTACGACTCTACTCCAAAGCGACAAATTCATATACCATACGACAAGAAACTCCGGTTGTTTCAGACAAAGATATATGTTGTACCCAAAGAAAAAAGTGTATATTCTCTTATCCTATCTATTGAGTCATGCTTATCCATGACCTGAGAGACTGTGTTGTATATTTAGTAGGGGATACCGAAAATAAAATAGGCCATGATGTGGGGTAACTATAAAGATGAATTATAGTATTTGGAATTTTGGATTTAGATCCTTTCTTTTTCAACGAACTCACAATTTTCCGTGTAAGGGCAGTATGAATTTTGAACTAAAATTTTAAAATTTAGTACAATGAGTAGAATTTGAGTAAGGTAATAACCTAAAAGGCTAAAACCTTGTTTAAAGGAAATGAAACATGTACCACATGAATTAACAATCTAGTAATCATGTTATATATCTTTTAATTATAAAACATTACAAACAAAATGCAGAACTAAATTTAAATCTAGCATAATAAATTGATTGCAAAACATAATGTATAGCTAATGTTTGTAACAAATAAAATAATTTAAATTCAGTGTAATAAACATTTGAAATAACTAATTAATAGTTCGGTACTTATACTTCATAAGATATGACAAAAAATAAACATTGATTAATTATATTTAGTAATTTATAAAGTCAAAATAGCACAAATGGTTTTTATTATATAATTGATTTGGGTAATATTTCTTAATTATAAGTATTTGTGTATTATTATTTAACATACTACAATTAATTATATAAAATTTGTGTAACATTAGTTTTTATTTTAAATCAATTATATTAAAATCTTTCCCAAAAAATACTACTACTTTATTAAATACTCTCTTTATCTCGTAACAAGTGTCATTCTAGGTATTTTACCCAAACAAAAAAAAAAACTAATAAATAAAAAAATATGACTTTTTATTTATAAAATTAATCTCAACATGTTAATTTATAATTTTTACTGTTCATTATTAATTTTATAAGGACCGATATAAATGAAGAAAAAATATTAAATTAAAACAATACTTATTATTTTTTATGCTTAAAATGATACTTATTATAAGACGGAAAGAGTAACACATAAATATGAACAAATCATGCATAAAAAAGTATGAGCAAATCAAATAATAAGGGCCAACTCTGTTTCTCCTTGCTAATATTACATTCTTTACTTAAAATAATAATAATAAGGTATTTGAAATCACACCCATTTTCATAAATCTTAAATTTGTGGGCAAATACCATATTTAGGCTTAGAGCCATTTAGTCAATATTTTCCTCCCCAGTTCCCATCATATACACATTTTTTGTAGACACATTAAATTTTAATTATTCAAGAGTCATTCATATTAATACTTAAAGGAAAAATGTAGTAATATAGAATTTGAATAATTTGCACAGCATCAAATGTTCAAATCCATCCCAATACTTTCATTATAAAAAATAAATGAGGAAAACATGGGTAATATATATTAAATTATTTTGGGAGCGTACGTATTTTAGGTATAACTTGCATTTGAAAGTCCACTGCCCTACGCGATGAAAGTTTCATACGTTCTGAACGCATATTGTAACTTTTTATTATTAACTATAACATGACATAATCGTGTTATTAATAAAAAAAATCTAGATCGATTATTCAAATTTGTAATATTTTATGTCGCAACTAAGTTGGTGTGTAATAACAGGAATTTATTTAGTATAGTCCATGCATAAAAAAACTGTAGCCTGTAGGAACACATATCAAATCAAGCAACTGCATGCTCCCCTTGTTTGATGCTTTAGGAATCCCAGGTTCACAATAGTCAATTCTCAAGTCCGAATATTATCTTTGCTGCCATGTTAGCTTCCTTCATTTCCAATTATCAAACTCGAATATGGCCACCGAACATAAGCCTTCGAATTGTTCCTCTTTGCAACATTATCCTCGAAATCTGCTTTATATGTAGAGAGATGCTTTATGGTACCCACGTCACCACTTGAAAAGGAATTTTTACATTTATACGATACGGGTATAATCAAGACCTTCGAGCCTTCCATCAAAAGTGTAATCATGGAGAAAACTATTCAATACTAGAAAAAACTCAAGTATGATCGATTAGAGATAATATTAAAATAAAATATATAAATGAGAAATAATTTATTAGTTAATTTTGTAATATTAAATTAGATTCAAATTCGAATAATAAAATCATATCATAATTTATTTCAAAATCATTAATAAATACTCATTACAAAAAAAAAAATGAATTTGCGACACTGCATTAACGACGGTTCTAGAAAACTGTCATCTATAAAAATGTGGTGATATTTTTATAAATAATCGTAATTTTACAAAGATGATTATTGCAAAATCGTCTTTGATCTTAGATATTCAAAATCGATTTTAAGAAAGAATCGTCGTAGGTCTTCTATTTTCATTTACACTCGGGTCCGTTCCTCTTCACATACCAAGGTCGCACCCCTTCCTCTCCTCTCAAGAAATTTCTCCAAAAGATTAAACTATAACTTATTTTCATCATTTTGATTAATAATTATGTTATTGTAGTTGATGTTTGTTATTTCATTTTATACTATTTTGCACGGTTGACATGCACCAGAAAGTGTATTATATCCATGTATCCGCAAGCATATATTGGTAAGTTTGATTGTGAGTGGGTTATAAATTAGTTTATGAGCTATTCACAGAAGGTGTGATTTCTCGTTAGAAGGTGGTATTACATTTTTTTGAAATATTTTAGCTTTTGTGAGCTTCATACCTCTGGCAATTAGATCTAATTTTTGTTTTCTCCTTTTGAAATGTTCATTGTCAAAAAGAAAGAAAAAGTGGGATGACGAAAACCAAGAGGGAATTGCCTAAGGCTGTAAAACAACTTGCTGACTTTGATCAGGTTCATTGGAAATTTTATTCATTCTTGCATATGCTAGAATGGTAGAACCGTAAATTACATATGATATACTCAACACTTCAACATTTGGTTTAGTAGGCATGGCATATTATAGGGGCAAGCTGTTAACATGTTCTCTTTTTGTTATTGCATTTTCCTATCTTGTCTCTAGTTGACACATTGATTGGTACTGTGTTTGAGACATGATAAAGAAACTTATCCTTTCATATTCCATCTTGCTTTTTCTGCTATATTTTCTTAACATTCTTTCTGCTCTATTTTCTGCCACCTTAAATTCTTGGATTATTGATCATTCTTGTCATCTTTAATACACAATTATCTTGAGTCATTGTGATCTTTCAATTTATTTAACCTTTGAATCTCATGCTTTCTTTAACCATTTATTTATGTGTTTGAATACCCTTTGTTAGCTTATTTCTTCACTTAATGATTGAGTACAACATCATTTGTTGTTACCAGACATGGCCTACAGAGGCTAAAATTGCTAAGGCTGATGAAGATCAAAAGAAAAAGAAGATAAAAAAAAAGAGAAGTCTTCCTCATGGCACTTCAAAATCAGGTTTGAATTTTTTTTATTCATTTATTTTTAAATGATTTTTGTTTATCTTCTACTTTTTAATATTTATATATTTTTTGGGCTTACCAAATGTCCAGTTCCAGTATAGAAATAATATATTTCTAGCTCTTAAGTTATTCACGGATATTGATTTAAGTATCCATCTTTTTTTTAATCTATTGAAAAAACTTAGATATCCCAAAGTTATTGATTTCTTAGACGAGACACGGAATTGTCTGAAACTGTTCCATCTACCATATTATACCATGCAAGAGCTTAGAATTATATGATAATTTTTTTTCAAATTAGTTGTTTTGCTGATTCTTAGATTAAGATTGTTGATATAGGTAGCTTGTATTTCTATGTACTTTGTTTTTTCAATCTACCCATTACTATGTCAAATAAACTAGTTTTTCAATTAAATTTTGCAAATATCAATTTATGTGGACTATTCTTTTCATAGAATTTGTTTCTCTTAAAAAATTAGAGGTTTGAAAATTGTTATATTGATATATATATATATATATATATATAAGAATTTAATATCATACTTATTATTATTTTTATAAATATATTGTAATTCTCTTAATATATAATTAAAATGTTTACTCTCTTTTTTTCTTTCCAACATTCCATTTTCAAACACTTGCTGGAAGTTTTCTAACATTTCATTTCTTATTTTTATGAATAATTATAAACTTGTCATGTTGTTTTTATTTTTTTAAAAGTTTGTTTAGAAAACAACAAAAATAAGGTAACATTTTTTTTGTAATAAAAAAAACTATTTTCTAAAATTAAACAAATTAAATTATTTTTTCCAATTTTGTTGTCGTCAAATATAAATTCATTTGTTAAATTCAATATACATTATAATTATTTAAAATTGGTTTTTATAGTTTAACAATTTGTGTTAGAGTCCATACATGGAACTTGAATTTTAATTTGAACTCTAGTTCTAAAAAAATTGAAATTGGTCTAAAATTTTAATTTAAGTAATATGTAGAAGTTCAAAAACCTCTAACACAATGCAAATATTGCAACAACAAAAAATTGAAACCAAAAACATTTATTGTTTATTCACATTTTTTTCTGAAAAGGTATATCCATTCTCTTTTAGTAGTATTTAATTTTGATTTTTTTCCTACCGTTTTTCTCTGTGACTCTAAAGTCTGAAGACCAAACCAAGCAATAAAAAACTCCTAGATTTGGAAGTCCTTGAGGTAAGTTCTAGAACTTTGCTTATCAAGATTTTCATGTTTACCTGTCAACCTCCCTATTCTATATATGCATTTCAATTATGCACCAGTATATTATATTATACACACACACACATTTCCCGATACTGTTGTGCCTTTGGAAATTGCCACATGCGTTGACACCTAGAGGCCAGAGCTGTGTATATATCATTTTTTTTCTCCCCTTTCATATGTTGTTTCTATGTTTCTCTGCTCTATTTCAAGTTCATTTTAGACAACTTAGTCTTGTAATGAAGAAAGAAAAAAAGGAAGTTATTATGATAGAAACACTGTATCTTTCTACAAAATGGAATGCTCACACACTCCGCAGTTCTTGAGGGACGTCACCTCCAACATAGTCTCTAGTTGCAAATATAAGTTTTTTGCTTCTTATACGATTGACTATAGCTAAAAAGGGCTAAAACAAGGTGCAGTGTTCTACAAGTTGCCCAATTATTTTCTTGATAATTTTTATTTGTGTATTGACATTTGATAGTAAGTTATTATATCTCATACCTCATAATCCTTGAGAGAATTTGGGAAATTTTCTTTATATTGAAAAATGAGAAAAATTAATTCAAGGTTTAGAGTTTGAGTTTACAATTGATATTTGTAGTACAAGAATTGAGAGCCTGTCTGAAGTATGATCTATTAGTTACAACAACCAAAAACATAATTTTGACTAATTTACAATCAGTTAAAAATATTATTACATGTAAGGAAGAGGTGACACACCAAGTCTACATAAAAGGAAACAGAGAAATGATATTCTCTCAATCCAAAACTAATGTTGTCAAATGGAAAATACATATATTCTTGAAGAAGTGACCTAATCTCTTTCATTTGTCTTCTCCCATTTGATCCATGGTATTCCCTAAAGTCTAAACTTCTGTATTTTGTTTCGTTGGTTTGCTATAGATACAAGGAAGGTTTATTTAGTGATGAATGTGGTGGAACGTCCTGGTGGAGGATTTTTTGCTGATGGTTGGATATCAAGTGGGTAAGTGATGCTAGTCTAAAGCATACCTATGTAATGCTTATATTTGCTAATTTGGTGAATTATGCATAGTCTCTTACCTCCTTTAGGTTTGATGAAATTCCTAGGCTCTCTAGTAATTCTGGAAATTACTGTTAATGCCCCCAACTTTAATTTTGAAAATTTGTTATATCACATTTTAATTTTTAAGAAAAAAAATGAAGTAAAAAACTTAGTTGTTTGTGTTTCTAACATTTGGTAGATTTTGGGAATAGCAATTTTGTTATTAACCTTATTTATTATTTTATTACATTTTTCCTTTTTTTTAAATAAGATATTTTAAGACGGTTCTTTAAAAAATCGTCTTAAAAAATGTATATTCTAAGACGATTATTAACTAAGAACCGTCTTAGAAGAACATATTTCTCTAAGACGATTTTTATGAAACAGTCGTAGAAAGTACTTTCTACGATATTGTCTATCATGACGGTTAATAATGACTTTTTGACATATTATGTTGTATCTGTAGTATTTGTTAACATGCATATACGGTCAAATTATCATCAAATGAAGTGTAAAAAATTAAATGATAATGTAAAAAGTTGTTAGGATAGATTATTCACATAAAACTCCAATAATATATATTGTGAACAAAAAATTAGTTTTAATTATAAATTAGTTTTAATTCTTAAGTGTTAAGATTTATTTTTGTTAAAAAAGTATTTTTATTCTTGAAAGTGATATTTGAAATCATGCTCTACATTATGTGACAAGACAAAGAGTAATGTGAGATGTAGGATGCTAATTAAGTGCTTCTCATTTTTCACACTTTTTGATTAAATGAGTAATTTTTTATTCATTTACTTGATTTGATTATATATTTTTCTTATATAATACATATTTTTTATTTTAAATATGTTAAAATTTTATACAAATTAAAAAAGTGTTCATATAATACAACATTTTTTAATGATTCGTACACTATCAAATTCATCAAGAGGAAGCTTCTCAAAATTGTTGATGAGAACGCTAGATTAAAGATTATACTATCTCATCTTAAATCATAAGACACTTCTTAAAAATTTATTTATTTATTTTTATAAGATATTTTTCTAACTGCTTGATGTATAAATTATTTATTTTTCTTATATATCTTTACTTAATTATTCTTTTTCCAACCATTAATAAGAAATAAGTAAGTTGATAGAAAAAAAAAATATTTTAAAATAATAGTATAAATAATTAATAAATTTAATGCGATAACTAATAATTTTTTTAAGGATCTGAATTTATTGGAATAATCTTATAATTAGGAAGGAAAGAAATAATAATATGATAGGTTGTTGTCATAACTATTATTAGTATATTGAAAAAGAGTCAAACTTTTACACTATTATTAATGATTTGTATTTGTATTATAATTAACTTTTTTTCAGAACCACATATATTTTTGAGGAATAATCATGTTTAAGTTGGAAAAAAATCACAATATAATGAATTCAGTTCTCTTAATAAGAATTTTTTCTTTTTTTCACGATGTTTGAATCCAAATCTTAATTAAAAGGAATAAGATATGCGCATCTGATATTAACTTTAATTAATAAATTAATGATACCGGTGATAATTAATTTTTTAACGACTTAGAAATGAATGGTTAATTTATAGCACAATAAAAGTCTATTAATCAATGCATTAAAGTTAAATCTATAATTGACTGATATCGTGGATTAATTAATTAATGGTTAGACAAACGTTCAAATCACAAACACCAAAGAATGTTATCTATTCGTTTTTTTTATGCATGAAATTATCTATTCGTTGTTTAGTTAATCCCCTAAAGTGACATAGATAATAAGTCTCCTTATCTGATTGTAATTCTCATCCTAGATTATTTTATACAGATTAAAACAAATTAAAAAATAAATAAAAAGGAATAATAATTCTACACAATTAATTCTTATAATCATTAATTCATTTTTTATCTTTTATTCATATTATTAATATTATAAGAAATATAAGTGAAAAAATAATTAATATATATTAAAATATTAAATAATTATTATTTTAGTATAAACTTATTGTGAGACGAGGGAGTGTTTTTGGAGTAATTGAAACAATTTTTTTTGCTAGCATTTAATGGTCGCACGTTAAGTAAACCGAACATATCAACTGTTATATTATTTCCAACTACATTCGTCTATCTACACATGACGCAAGTGCAGATAATAGATTCAATTTCTTTATCAACTGATATATTATTATACAGGTGGAGCATAACTTTGATGGAGATAATAAAATTAGAAATGATCTCATTGCGTAAAATGATCAAGCCTTGCTCATTTTTAGTATTTAAAAAAAAGTTTAACTATTAATTAAATTAATATAATCAATACTAAATTGAAAAGTAACATGTTACCAACCAAAATATATATAATTTTTTTTTTTACCCGAAGGTATCTATGACTTCTTGTTTGAAGTCTAACTAATTTCAAACATCAGTTAAGAGATTTAAGTATCAAAACATTTTCATAATAATTTTTAATAACCAAAATAATTGTGTATTTAGATAATACACAAGAATCAGTTTTAATCCACAAAACTATGATTACATCATAAAAAACTAGAAACAAATTATTATTATTTTGTCTTAACCATAAAAATTTAATTGATTATTTTTCTCAATAAATCTATTCCAAACACACTATAAGATGTTTCTTTGTTTTTGATCAACCTTTTTTTCTTTATTGTTAAATAGCACATGGTAAACAAATGTATTTCAACCTCGTTCTCATAACGTATTAAAATACCATGTACTTCCGGCCAATAAAAAAAATATTGATATCGATTCTTGCATGAGTGAGTGATGACGCTACTTTACCAAAGGGAAAAAGTTGTGTCCTTTGAGGAGGGTATGGAGAAAAGGTTGGGCAGGAATGGTTAGATGAGTCCCATTGATTCTTATATGAATGTTACTCAAAGTCATGCTTATTTGGCCAACAAGTACCTTTCTCACCAACTATTACGTTAACCACTAACCTCTTCTTACCCATAGAAAATCCACCCACCGACGTTTCCCATTTTTCGCTCCCTCTTCTTCTTAATTTATTTGTTTCCTTCTCATTCAACCAATCTTATCCATATTAAAACTACTACAGAAATAGTACTCCATTGCACGCCTTGTCCTCTTTTATCTAGCTTTAACTCCACTTTGCTCTCTCATCATTTAAACACATAGGATCAACAAAACAAGAAATACATAGAACCAAGAAAGAACAAAACTACACGGCCATGAAATTAAATCCTCAAACCCAAAAAGATAATATATTCATATCCAATAAAAAAAAAAGTTGAATGTAGAGCTCAAGAGTGGTCCTTCTTTAAAAACAGCAGACACCAAAATGAGGATATGATCATGATGATCATCTCCTTACTTAGTACTACAATACAAGTCAACAATTAAAAAAAAAAGTCCCCTAATAATATGATCATGAGATTGAGATCATCCACACGAACAACATAGCAAATGGATCTCGATCTTCAAGCACATAGCTACAGTATACTACAACTAGCAGTCACTAAAGTAATTAATTGCCACCTTAACCAAAATTTCCAAAAAAAAAATCTGGCAAAAAATATGGAATCCGATCCATATCTTATCCCTCTCTCTCTTGATATATATATATATATATATATATGTTATGATTAGATGAAAAAGTTGAAACCAAGCTAGCTCTAATCCCCACCCCACTGATAATAATTATTAATACTAATAATTAATTAATTAATCTTCGAAGCCAACTTTCTTCCAAATGGCATTCCTGACACTGCGCAAGTCTCTTCCTTTGAGAGTTCTTCCGATCCCTTCATGCACCGACAGAGAAGCACCTCTTGTCCTAGCCAAATACACATGTGGGGGTACCCTAATATTTCTAAACCCATGGTTTTGTTCACCAACAACGTTGTTGTGTTCTTCATCATCATCATCATCTTCTTCTTCTTTTTCATCTTCACTCTCCCAGTACTTGGGGTGCTCCTTGTAGTCCTCCTTCAAGATCTTGGACCAATCGGGTATGTTCACAGGCAATGACGCCGGGGTAGTGATTCTGTCTCTCCCTCCATTGTTGTTGTTATGATTCCTTGAAGCTCTCTTCAGAACGGAACGCGAACCTGAAGAAGGTAACCCCTTTTTGCCCTGATCCGTTGTTGTGGAAGAGTGGTTGTGGTTGTTCCATAACTCAGCCTCGTCCAACTCGAACATGCCCTCTTGGGTTTGGCTCAAATGGGTGTCTGAGGTTGTCGGAAAGATGTAACGGTTCGGGTTTGAAAGAAAGCTCTTCCTTGACGCCATTGATCTCAAAGAAAACCTGTTTTTTCTTGCTCTCTCTCTCTCTCTCTGGTTTTGTTTTTTGTTTGTTTGTAGGTGGCTTTGTTTTTCAATTCACCGAGTCTTCAATACTACATTTATTTATATTGCTTTCGGAGTAATGGATAAAGCTAACCCCTATGTCTGTATTCAGTGTAATTGCCCTCACTTCTTTTAACGTGAAGCACCCTTTCGATCTGCTTTATCTTGCTTTGAGAATTAATAATGATGAATAAACAAAACGTTCTAGGGGTATTTTAATAAGGATAAATGATGGATTTTGATCCAAAACGTGTAAATCAGTAATAATTTAATATTTTTTTCGTGAATAATAATAATTTAATACTTGATATAGCAAAATTTATCATTTATTCCTAAATATATAAAAGGATACGGTTAATCAGTCTCCAAATAACATTTATTAAATAAAAACTTCTTACCCATTATCCAGAGGCTAGCGAAGATATGAGGGAGGGATATTATACGCAGCCTTACCTTTATAAAAATAATTAAAAAATATATATTTATTATGAAAATTATAAGAAAGGATAAAAAAGTCACATATTAACATTTGTTATATATAAAATGTATGAAAATTATGGTTTATCATTAAATTTTGCATGATTATTTTATTATTAAATTGTGTTACTTTTATTTTAAAATGAGTGTTGTATTTAAAAAAAATTATCTCAAAATAAATATTATATTTGATTTTTTAAGATAATATTAATTGTTTTTTTACATATATCCCTAATAAATATTATTTTAGTTTTAAAATCTTATATTAATATTATTTCTTTTCATCTACAATATTTAATAAGTGGTAAAATTATGATTCTCTTTTATTTATTTATTTATTAATTTTTTAGTATATATAAAATAATTTATAACGATATTTATTTTAGAATAAAATAAATAACATTTAAAACTAATTTAATATTAAATTATAAAATATAAAATTAATTTTTATAATTAAATTATACAAGATGAGATGATTATGAATGCAATGTTGATAAAATAGAGTTTTATGATGGATTTGAGAATTAAATTATAGTATATTCATAAACAGAGTGCAGCTAAGATGGAGATGGAGAAACTTGATTTTTTTATTGTTCTTTTTCATATTATGCTGTCTATTAAAATAATAATACATAACAATAATATTAATATTTAATAGTGATATTTAATTTTAAATAACAGAACAAGAACAGTGCAGAAGCCAAATTGAGAGAGATTGAGGGTGTGTATTTTAAAAACATGGGACAGCTGGCACGGGATGGGTTGAGTTTAAAATTCCCTAAATTAATTAGAGAGAAGTGACAAGTAGGATTGTGTGGAGGGTGAATAAATGGATTATGGAGGAAATAACACGTAGGCAACTTAGTGATCCATGCCATGCCCCCATCACTGAGTGCAGAAAAGGGGCAAAGTTATCCAGTTCCAGAAAAACTAACACGTGGACCAACGCAATGCTTCTCTCCAAATACGCCTTCAGAACAGACTATCATATGCAAAATACTGCTCCTGTAAGACAAAACTTCTACGTTTATAATTAATTTATGCATACCATCATTAATTATTATGTCACATCACTGTCTTATGGAGTTATGGATATTTTTTTTTATGTAATAGGAATATATTTTTAGCCAACTGTCCTATGGACATATTATAATAAAATATTCATATGGTGTGCAGAAAACATTAAATAAAAAATTCAGAAAAGGAAAAAATTATATCAAAAATATACACTTTGTCGTATTTATCCTATATGTATAAATCTAAATTGGTCAAATTTTTACTCCAAAAGTAGAAAAGACATTTAAAAGAATTGAAAAAGTCCATTCAAAAACAAGAAAATTACATTTTGATTGGACTTCGATTTCAATAAAAGCAACACAAGGAAAATATAATTTAATAAACTGAGTATATTATTATTTTTTTCTTTAAAAATTCAAAGAAATCCATTATGAAAAGAGAAATAGGTTTAAAATGGTTATAAACTAAGACTCTTTTGAAGTCATTTATTTGTATTAAGAAAAATTGTTAATCATTTTTAATATATTCATTATTTATATTATTATTTCAAAATTATTATTTTTCAATCATTAATATTTGAAGAAAAAAATAATTAAATAGAAATACGTAAGAAAAAAATATTAATACATCTAGAAATTAAAAAAAATTATAATAAGAATAAATAAATTTCTGAAAAATATATTATAATTAGAAATGAAGGAAATATTCCAATTGTAGAATTCTATACCACATTATCAGGTTCTTTTTATACTACGTAGGAATATCTTTAATAAGGGTTAAATTAATATATTTTTGTTTTTAAAATATGAAAATATTTATTTTTTAGTGTTAAAAAATATCACATTTAATTTGTACCTTTCATAAAAAATGTCTTCTTTAGTCTTATATTAATGAAAATAAAGATTACACGTAATGTATTTTTATAATTCAGAAATTGAAAGAATAAGATTATTTTTAAAAACAAAAAATATTTTTTATTTACAAAGACTACAAATATTGGCTACATAATTTTAACTTAAGTTACAAAATAATTGCAGTAAAAATAGGTTACAAAATAATTTGTTAATGTTTTATAATAAAGTAGTTTTAATATTTCACTCTGAATGGCTAATTTATTTTATGATAATCATTTATCTTAGATAAGATTTAATTATTTTTATTTTGAAAAGCTTTTTTATGATAATAACTATTACAAATATTATTGTCAGCAATATTAGTGCAGGGTGCTCAAAGATCTACTAATATGATTCTAGTCTAGAATCATATTATTTATATGAATGGTCCTTGAGTTAGTTATCTTGAAGTCAAGAATTATAGAGATAAAAAAAAAAAAAAGGAAGAAGAATGACAACAAAAGATAAAACTTATGCAAACTTAAGAATATCAACAAAAATAGAACACAAGTATTGATTGAAATTTTTGTTTTTAGAAAGAAAAAAAAAAGACCAAATTAAAAAGGTGAAAAAGATTAGAGAATGGAAGAAGGTGTCATACTCTATGAAGAATGATGAGTGAAGTCAGTATTCAACACATAAAATTCTAAAATTTTTATATAAGAACCAAAAATGCTCTAATCTAAGAAATAAAAAAGAAATCAATGCTGTACTAACACTCTCAAATGGAGCAAAAAGTTTAATATTATTCAACTTGTGAAATGATATGAATTACAATCTTATTTACGGAATTCCTAAGTAGTAAGTATTGTCCCCATTATAACCTAATATTAAAAAATATAAGCAAGGATCCAAAATAAGAAATCGAATTTAAAGCTTAGACTTGAGCTCCCAATTACATTAGCTTATTTAGTACAACAAAAAAATGTCCAAAACACATAAAGGAATTCTAATATAAAAAATTAAGCGGTAAGCCCATAGTTGGTGTGCAGTATTAAGTGCATCTTGGACTCTTATCCTCTCACTTTGAATGTATGTAAGCAATTATTATTTACACATCCCAACTTCACTAATATACCTCCATTTTATTTTCAAAAATATGTTTTTCTCCAGAAATTACTTAGTGGAATGTTAAATATTTTTAACACATTCTGAAAGAAAAGTACTTTTTCAAAGTATAAAAAATTTAACATTAAAAGTACTTCACAAAAATGTTAAAATTTTAACACATTTTAAAAAGTACTTTTCAAAAAGTCAATTTTTAGGCGAAGAAAAAAAAATAGGGCACCAGCAGCCTTTAAGTTGCTGTGTGTTTGTTATGTGTTGATATACTCGCGATTTCGAATTCTTAAAAAATAACAAAAAAAATATAATATTCTTGAAGAAGCCATAAGAATATGAATATCATGGATGCATCAAAACTCTAATCACAACTATAACAAATTTTTCAAGTGAAATAACCACCAAAATTATGTTATGTTTGTCAATGAAGTCGCTCATATAATTAAGAAGTAAATTTTTTCCAGGGCGAGATGCATAACCAATCACACAACTGCTTTGCAACTACGTAATGTCATCTTCATGAGCTATCCTAAATAGTAGGTTTAAATATTTATTTAGTCATTATAATTTAGCATTTTTTGTTTTTTTTATTATAATTTTTTTAGTTTTTATAAATTATGTTTGTTTTATTTTTCATTTTTAAAATATTTTAGATAATATTTTTTTACGATTCAAAATGTATTTATAAAAGTAAGATAAACTTTAAAATTTGGTAATTAAAAAACATTAGCTTGAAAAACATGAGACAAATGAACAAAAAATTGGGTAAAAAACAATGAAAATGAGTGAAGATGGACAAAGAAAAAATATGAAACGAGGAAAACAATGAAAATATGTTAAAACGATTGATAGAAGGGTTAGACAAAAGGAGACAACTTATGAACATATTATAAACATTCTTAAACACTTATACAAATACTTATATTATGCGATAAATCCAAATGAAATTTAACGGGTGCTACTAAATCTACGATCATAATAAATAGAACATAAACATAAACGAGACTGATATAAAATTTACAATATAATAATAAAATATATTAAAGCATTTGTCTGTAAAATAATTATATTTGTTAACAGTTCAAAATCCTGTATTTGTTAAACAAAGCATTTTTTTATATTCATCTCCACCAACTTTAGACTTTAGACTTTAGACTTTTAGAGGATACCAGACTGCGCGGGCCTCCACCTCCAGTCTTCACGTTGATTCCAAGAACAACGTTTATATAATTGGATGTTCTTACTGCCAATAATTGTTCATGTTCTTACCTCAACTAATAATATTTTTACCAATTGATTCCGAGGAACTAGAATCAAATTCTGTTTTTACCACTATTGTTTCTTAGTGTAATAATTAAAATATTTAAATTTTAAAAGATTTGTCGATCAATTATTTAAAAGAAAATTACAACTATAATACCATTCTCTTTATTTTTATATTAAAAATGACCTGCGGCATTGCTTACTTTTGTTTGGGTAGGAGTAGTTCTAACTTCAAAATGAGAAAACTCAATGGTCACTTTATTATTTTTTTAATCATGTTAACACGGTGAAATATTTAGTAGTTTTGTTAATGGTTATTATCCATCACCAACATAGATGATAAGCTTTGATGAAATATTTTTTAATCCTTTTTTTCTCACAACTCAAACTTAAAACATTACTTAAAGGATTTGATTTTAATTTTTCTTGAACTAACATGTTCTTAATAATGGTCACTTTACATGAGTGTAAAGAAAATGAGGTAGGAGAGAAAATTAATTCAAAAATTTGAATAGAAAAAAAAAAACTAAAACATCAAAATTTTAGTCTTTTATTTGATCAAACAAAAAATAATTGAATACATCATTGTTCATGTTTCTTTTTCTTTCTATCTTCTTTCCTTTGCATTCGACTTATTACCCATTTCAAAGATCAAAGTGAAGAAAAAAAGAAAGTTGCTTGTGACTATTCTAGTTTTAAAGTCATTCTACCAACAAAGGAACTTAGGAAGATGTACCTATCCTAATAATGATGCATGTTTGTTGGTATCTTCCCTGGAGTATACTTATAGTAATTAAACACCACGTAAAACGTGTTTTGGAAAGTAAGAACCTATAGCTTGGAGTAGGCTTGTAGCCTATTTCTTAACATATGCACATATTGCAAATATTGAGATTTTTGTATTATAAACAGGTTCCATATTGTACAATTTTTTTTTTATTGGAACCAAACGCTACAATCAGCGCAGCGAGCATGGAAATAGGGTTAGCTTTTACTAGGGTATTGATATTCAGGAACGAACGAAGCTTAGAAGATCACATTGATACGAAGAGCTTTGCCAAAGAAGAATAGGAGAGAAAACAAAGAATGAAGGAACGCAATTCAAGTAAATAAAAGAGGAAGAATGGAAAACTCACTGTTATAGAACTATAGAAGAAGTAAGCAATTTTGTCCACCAAAGACCAAGATTTAGAAGTCTAAAACAATAGTAGGTATAATTATTACATACCTTTTTTTTTACACAATTATATATCTCGTCAAGTTTAACAAAATAATCTAAATTTTCTTTCATGATAGTTTTCACATTATATTTTCTTTTTGCACTTCGTGGCATGCAATATCTCTTTTCTTATTAGCAAAAAATAATTTTAAAAAATAGAAATCAAACACAAATTTAATCTAAGTTACATTTTAGATACAAAATCAAAATTTCCATTCTTTTTTATAACAATTTATTATTTTTAATAAAAAAATCTTGAAAGAGAAGAATCATTTGTATACTCGTATCAACGACTTTTTTTTTTTTGACAAAAATAGATAATTTAAAAATACACCCAAAGAGAATACTTTGGAAACAATTTACATAACATGACACATAGGAACAAGATATAGGAAATATTATCACGAGTGACATTTTATGTTTATTTTTTATTTCATATTGATTATATTTATAATTGATATAAAAAAATACATATAATCCATCTAAAAAAAAAATCACAACCGACAGTTAGCACCACTCAGGTGCCATGCCATGTAAGTTGCTTCTGAACTACGTAAGTTGTTTCTGAACTGCACTCTTTGGGTAAATTGATTTTAAAAACACCCATTTTTGTCAAAAAATCCGTATCTGTCTGGATCACCAAAAAAATAAACTCGTATCAGCCCAACAAAAACGGAGTCCAATTCTTGGCTAAATGAGGCAATTTTCTTCCTACACCAGCCCAATCTAAAATACACACAACAAATTTTCTATAATTCCAACATTACCCTTTTCAGGTTTGGGGAGATATGGCCATGAGCCATATAAAACAAGAATGGAAGAAGCCCGGACAATTGACGAGGTTGCGTTCAATGTTCGAGGCCTTTCAATAGATTGCTTCATTCCACCTGCTGGTTTGAGAACAACTTCTATCAGTGAAGCTTGCGAACTTCCTCAGTATGAAAGAGTAAAGAACTCACTAGCAGTACATCGGGCCAAAGTTGTTGTGTTGGAGAAATCACATAATTGCAGCATTGATAGTATGATTTGGAAGATGGAAATCTAACGGACGGGGTAGGATCGATTAAAGGCAATTGTTAATAGAAATCACTAGTTTTTGACTACTAATGTTTAGATGTTAGAATAGGGGTTCAGTTGGTTCTTTAAAAGTAAATGGGGACTGTCTCAGTATTTTTAATGAAATTTTGGCATTGCTGAAAGCTGATCCTTATTTAAGTTGTATAAAATAAAATTTAACTTTTGTCAACTGTAATTTTTTTAAATATATGCAACAACTGATTGTGAATGGAAAAGCGGACTACAACTTACGTTTAGGTTATCATGTTGGTAATTAAGTCTCAATTAAATTACTCTTATTTTCTGATTTGTTGCCTACAATTAGAATATCATGTGCAGTGAGATCTTCATCCCCACCTACATCTATTGAACAATCAAGTGGTCTTCATCTAAAGACATATGTAGAGGTAGTAATCATATTGCTTATTTAATTATTTCTTTTGCATCCCCTGGCTTGCCTTTTACTTATGGATCATATAGAAATGCATATCAATTATTATTTTCGGTTGTGTCTTGAAGGTCACTTTTATAGTAATCAAAATACAACATTTAGGCAAAAGTGTCTGAATCAACTTGGGGGACAGTTGAGACCTGGTTTAACTCAGAGTATGCTGTGAAAAGTGGAAAGGATGAGTGGGATGTTAAGAAGGTGAGGGGAGAGATGGGTGTATTTAAGATTTTAAGTGAAAGACAAATTTGATTTTTCACATGATTTGTTTGGTGTATTTGAGATTGGACTGGTGCAGGAAGAATATCTCCTAAATGAGGAAGGCCACAACGTAAACCCATTCGGACCCTCAAAGCCCACAAGCCCAAGCCACAAAACAAAACCCTAGCACAGAACTTTATATTTCCAAGTCCCAACACAATCTCATCCTCCCCCTGCAAAACCCTAATTCCCACCGCAAGGTAAAAAAAAAAAAAAAAACCAGTGGTGCGCGATGCCACCGAAGTTCGATCCCTCGCAGGTGGTGGACGTGTTCGTCCGAGTCACCGGCGGCGAGGTCGGCGCGGCGAGTTCCCTCGCTCCAAAGATCGGTCCATTGGGTCTCTCCCCAAAGAAGATCGGAGAAGACATTGCGAAGGAAACCGCGAAGGACTGGAAGGGCCTCCGCGTGACGGTGAAGCTGACAGTACAGAACCGGCAGGCGAAGGTGACGGTGGTGCCCTCCGCCGCCGCGCTTGTCATCAAGGCGCTGAAGGAACCTGAGAGGGACAGGAAGAAGACGAAGAACATCAAGCACAGCGGGAACATCTCCCTAGACGACGTCGTTGAGATCGCCAGGGTCATGAGTCCTCGCTCCATGGCCAAGGATCTCAGTGGAACCATTAAGGAGATTCTCGGGACTTGCGTTTCGGTTGGGTGCACCGTTGATGGGAAGGACCCCAAGGATCTGCAGCAGGAGATTTCTGATGGAGATGTTGAGGTTCCTCTTGAATGAAGTTGCTGAAATTTCAGTGGTTTTTTGTTGTTTCGTTTATGTTGTTTTTTTGGGCAATTTTGGTTTTTTTTTCTTTTTATAAAGGAATTTGAGTCATAGGAATGGTATGATAGTTAAGACTTTGGTAAATGATATCACATTGTTGGGTTTTTGAGTAATTTTGTAATGGAGTTGTGATTTGTATTGTTGCCAAAACCATTTGTCAAATTTTAAGGTTGGATCGTAAGTTTGTTATCTGCTCTATGGATTGCTTTTCTGTGCTCGTTTATGTTGTATGTGCGAAGGGTAGCATAGCAAAGTTTAGTAGTATTCCGAAGAGCAAAATGAAATATAAGATATTGGGTGAAATGAATTAAACAATTCAATTCGATAAAAATTGTAGTTTTTAAATTTTTATATGCAATTTAGAAGGCAATCTCTGGTTAATTTGGTAAAGGGACCCGAATATGAATTCTGTGAAATACTAATTAGTGTTATATAATATGATCTGAATTTACAATAATGGTCTAATAATTAAGCTAAACATATGACTACTTAGAAGAGTCATGGGTTTATCATTTCATTCAAATTAAGTTTTTTAATTAAAATTGTCACTTGGAAATGGTTTTACCTATCCATTACCTATATTACTTTTCTTAATAAATCTCTTTTTTTTAGAGGTGTTAGTTTAATTGTGTGGGATATTGTTTGGTTATTTTGAGCACTATTCCTCCAAGTCATGAACCCAACTTGTTGGCTTTATGCATAACCTCGAATTAATCAAGTGTGTCTTTCATGTGTACATTTAACTTCAGTGTAAAATAAACCTCTCTCATTTACACAATCTTCCTTATGGCTAGTGTACTATTGAGGCTTGTTAATCACCTAGCCCTATCCCTTAAACTGTTAAGTATACATCATCGTCTCTTCTCAGTTGTCATCATGTATGTTCTTTTATTATATAACTAGTCATTATTTTATTGACTTAAGTGTCAGTATGTGTTTTATAGAAAGGAAATTTTTTCATGTCCAGAAATGGTGATATACTGATATGAATAAATGGTGAATTACTTTTATGGTAGATTTGGTAGAAAAGAAATAGGAAAGAAAGAAGAATTTTTTTAAATTTTTTTGTGTGAGTCTCACTTATTCACACCTTTATCTTTCTATTTTAATTTAAATATTTTTTTTCTTTTTTCTCTTCTCTCCAACCAAACAATCCCTTAGAATTGCTTTTCAAGAGCAACTAACATAGAGTTAACTTAAAAGCATACCTGACAAAAGCAAAATTATATAGCTTGTTTTAAGGTGACAATTTTATATTAAATTTTATTATAAATTTAATTTTTAGATAAAAATATTCAAAAGATAAATCAATTAAACTTTTTTATCAAAATTAATTTACAAAGTTAAGATGATTCAAAATCAAGAAGGCTTACTTAAACAAACTACAAGCGTCATGGCTATGTGCATACTCTCCAAGATTTAAAAAGAAAAACAAATGTAGAATTAAGGAAAACTAATCGATTCTCTCTCTTTTTTTCTTCTTAACAATAATAATAATTACATAGGAGGGTGTAAAACTATTGAGACATTGGAGAGGGGTCTTATCTATACCGATGGGAGATCTTTCTTATAAGAGCAGTTGAGAAGTTATCTAATTTGAGGGGTGTTCTTTTCTGCACTTGCGGAATTGCTTCGTGCACGTCTTATATTACTTTCAGAATGATTGCACATCTCATATTGCTTCCAGAATGATCATCCTTAAAGCAAGATGAATACTAGTGATATTCTTTTTAACACTCTTTTTCGAATACTTTCTTTGATCCTCTCTTTCAAATAACTTCTATGTGATTTGTTAGAATTTATTAAAAATTATTAATTTTGGTAGGTTTTATTTCTCAATTAATGTTTTTATATCCCGATTTATATTAAATGAGAAGCAAAATTTATTAAAATTAATCATTTTTAATAAATTCTAATCAAGAGAGTACCCAAAAGAGAATGTTACTAGCATTCCTCTAGAAAGCAATATGAGAAGTTCAGGACTTAATTTGGAGAGTGCAGCAAGCAATTGTGTAATTTGAGCGGTGAAATACAATTTTAATCTTATCTTTCTTCACTAAAAATAAAAGAGCCTTGTTTTTTAGGTCAATAAAATAAAATAGGCTTTCGGTTCAATGGACTCGATTATCTTCAATGAAGCAATTTGGGTGTTACTTTGGGCACCCAGCATTTTTGCTGGGACACCCAACACCTTTAGTAAAATGACTAAATTACCCTTAAGCCATTTAATACATAAGGAACAGTGACTCATCCTCTCCCTTTCTCCTCTGCGCCGCTTCACTTCTGCTTCGTCTTCTTCCTCTTCTGTTCTGTCTTCTTCCTCTTCCTCTCGTTTTTCCTTTGCTTCTTCTTTTTTCTTCGTTTTTTTTGCTTCTTCTCACGCACATTGTTTCTTCCTCTGTCGCGCGTTGCTGCTGGTTCGTCTTCTTCGTTGCTGCTGGGTGTTGATTGCTGGTTGTTGCTTGGTGTTCGTTGCTGCTTCGTCTTGCTGGTTGCTTGGTGTTGAATCCAATTCCTACTGTGATGAATAAAAGTGCAATTAAAATTCCTGGGGAGTTATACATTTGTTTATTGATAAACCATGAACCAGAATAGATCCCACGCTGTTGTTCTTATTCTTCCTCTCCAACAAAAAAATGAATTTTTTTTGGAAAAATTCCATACAGATTGTTCGTATGAACCATACGGATTGACATTCCGCATGAACCATACGTATGGATTTTTTTTCTGTTAAATAATTTAAAATTTAATATTAGATTGCTAAAATTAAGATTAGATTGGTGAAACAATTAATTTTCAATATTATAAATTTTAAATATGATAAGATTTTTAGTTTAAGATAATGATTAAAATAAAATTTGAAAGAATATTTGATTTAGTAGTTATAAAAAATATTGAAACTAAAATTTAAAATATGATACGATTGTTAGTTTAAAATAATGATTGAAATCAAATTTAAAAATATATTTGATTTAGTAGTTATAAAAAATGTTGAAAATAATTTAAAATATGATAAGATTGTTAGTTTAAGATAATGATTGAAATTAAATTTAAAATATATTAAATTTGTTTGTTATAAGAAATATGGAAACCAAAATTTAAGATATAATAAGATTGTTAGTTTAAGGTAATGATTGAAATTAAATTTAAAAATATATTTGATTTTGTAGTTATAAAAAATATTGATAACATAATGTGTCATTTTTGTAGTCATTTTTATTTATAATTTATATATTTAAACAAATTAATTGTTATATAAAAAATAATCATCAAAAAATTTATTATGTAAATTTACATATACATTAAATATAAATTAAAAAATTTAGTGTTATATATAACGACACTATTTATTTATAATATAATGTATCTATTAGCTCAGTTGGTTTGAGTATTTTATTAATAATGCAAGTGACATAAGTTCAATCCCTTCTTGGACCATTAATTTTAAATTAAATCTGTAGGCCCAATACGGATTGTCAATCTGTACGGGTCATACGAATCGTATGTGCATACCATTTTTTTTGCTTTTCTCCGATGATGAAAACCGATCAAAAATTATCGTATACTCCTAACAAATTCACGTACACCACCGAAGACCAAATATGCTTCTAAAACGCCTTTAATGGAAGCAACTTACACTAAGTTACAGAAAATTTGCGGAAAAAAAATGACGTTGCAGAAATGAAAAAGTACAACTGCTATTTATAACCGAAAATACCCTTAGAGGTCCAAAATATGCTGGAAAGTTGCTGGGTGCCCCAAGCAATTTAGAGGTCCAAAATATGTCCAATTTAGCCCGTGACGGGTTAAAGGGCCGATTCAATAAAGTACGAACGTTTACCCTCCTGTGAGTGGTTTCGCCGCACTTTGGGACTTTGGGTAGTGCTTAGAGTAACAGAATAAATGTATCTATTTATTTGGTCAGACGGGAGAAAAAAGTTATTTGTTACTTGTATTGCTAAGGCAATGACTATAACTGGAAACGTTTAGAATTTGCAATTATTGAGCTTTTTATTCATGTTCCCATACTGTGCAAATCATCGAATATATCACACCTGTTAAAAGAGTAAGCTGGAGTAGTGAATGCTGCCGTGTTGGTATTTGAGACTTTTGCTTGCGTAGTTGGGAAAGGATAATGTTTTCTAACAATCAAATAGACAATAACAAAAATTCTTATTTGATTTTAAAATTATTTTTGAGATACATGTATACAAAATAAGATAATATAATAGTTATATACGATAATATAAAAGATAATACGACCTCTGTTATTACCGGAGATAGTACTAAAGTTCCAACATGATGAATTAAAAAAACGCGATTAACAAAAGTATAATTAAGAAGAGAGATTTATTAGATGTGATCAATTATATTTTTTAATAATCAGTAAAATTATATAGTGAATATTTTATATCAATAATATTATTATAACAAAGAATCTTATTAAAAACATTGATAAAAAAACTAAAAACTAAAAATATTTATCATACATCATAAGAGAACGTAAAAAAAATCATAGATAAAATATGTTGCATAAAAAAGAAAAGAAATAATTATATACTATATCAAATATGGTATTAATTGCTTGTCATTCAACTCTAAACATAAATATAAGTTGCACATGTAACGCAAGTTGATGGAGAAGAGAAAAAGGAGGAGTTGCTGACCATTTCTTTTCCCTCTACAACAGGCAATTAATTAATTTTAGAATATTTGGACGGAAGGCATTGAATTACGCACCACACTCCTACTAATTTTTCCTGGAAGCTTCCTACGAATATGTCAAGAATCACTTTTGATTTTATTCTCACTTGTATATCAGCAATATGTGTGGTGGTCTTAATCTCAAGATATCTCCTCCTAAAAACTCGTGATTTTAGCTCTTTATTCTTACCTCCCACACTAACCTTTTTTTGCATATAAATACACACAAGGGTCTTGGTTGTGTCTCACAAACCATATTAAAACCCTTTTTTGAAATACTCTTGTGACCAACCAAGGTCTCTTATTTCTAGACATAGGAGGAGGAGAGAAGAATTGTTTCTATTTCAAAGATTCAGCAAATTAAGGAGCAGAAAAAGTCACATATTTTGTTGTTGAATTCATCAATATGGCTAAGGGAATCAGAAACCTAAGTTCGTGGATGGAGGTTGCCCCGGCACCAATAATTTTCCCAACAAAGCCTTCTAATTCGCCTGCTTTGGAGACCATCACAGAAGAAGTTGCTGAGGATGATGAAGCTTCCATGAATACCCTTCTCAAGTAGTAGCAAATGTTGCAGGATCAATTATGAAGCCTCTTTTGAAGAGGCTTCAGCTTATGAAGATTGAAGAGGATCAATCAAGTTGTGGAAATAATCACTAGTTGTTATTCGCTACAACTTTGTATAGTCAATTTTGTGAAATATGTAGTTCTCTTTTTCCTTCTTTTTGGATGATTTTAATCTATACATCCCTGCCTTTGTTTAGGCTGGAGTTGGTTTATTAAGAAATGGCAAATTGCAGTTTCTCGTTGTTTTGACAAATTTGATGGACCGTAGTTGATATCTCTTATTAATTTATTCTCAAAATCAAAATATCATGCGTTTGATTCCCATTAATATAAATATCAGCCGAGACTTATTAACCTTAATATCGATTAAAATAAAACAATATAAGGCTAATTAAAAGCATTATGCTTGTAACGACATATTATATGAGGCAGGAGATACTCAGTTATGTTTATGCAGAATAAGTATGTGTTTGTTTTAGCCTATGTTTGGTTTAAAAGAAAGGGGAAGGAAAGAAAGTCAGAGGAAGGAAAGATGGTGGAAAGTGAATCTTTCCACTGTTTGGAACAATCTTAAAAAGTGAAGGAAAGAAAATTTTATGTGGACCCCACCCAAAAATCCTTTCCGCGCTACTTTGGACGGAAAGCGGGAAGAGCGACCAAAATTTTGGGCAAAAGGACAATAATGCCCTTCTCTTTCATCAAATTCTATTTGTCTTTTTGAATACCCTTCAAATCAAAATCCTTCAAAAAAATTGCTTGCTCTGGTTCTTGTTTACCTTCCAAAATCAAACTGGTCCATTTCATTTGTTCTACTTCCACAACCTTTCAGTTGCTTTGTAAGGTACCATCCCTATTCTTCCTTCTCATATGGGTTTCTTTGATGCCATTGAATAAAAATGTGTTGTTGTTGATCTTGTGCTTTGTACGTGTTCTTTGTCTACTTGGCACACATTATGTTGCTTTTGCTTCCTTGTAAATCATTTGAAAAGCTTTCTATTTTATTTTATTTTTTGAAAAATTTATGAAATCTAATGAAGTTTGTGTTGTTTGTGGGTTGTTGCTACTGATTTTTAACTTTGTTGTGATAAAGGATGATTGAATATTTTACACTTATTCTCTATCAAAATTGGTTCAACTGTCTGGAGATTTATCTTTGAAGACTGGTTGTGTTAAGGGTAGTACTAGTAGGAGCTAACTTTTCTACATCTATGCTACTGTGTTAAGTGATGCCATTGAGGGGAATGTTTTAATAGGTTTGCTTTGTTTGCTACGGATCTTAAATTGGTGTTTATGCTGGGTGATTACTTGCTGTCTTGGCTTGGGTAGTTTTCTAGCAGGGTATGGTATAGGAGTAGTCTTGTTTCATTTGGAGAAGAAAAGCCTTGTGAGTGGGATGGCACTAGACAAGTGGTGTACTGTGTATTTGTTTCAAGCATGCCTTATGCCCTCTTTAATATACTTTTCTTGGCCTTTTCCAAAAAAAAAAAAAATTGGTCCAATTGATAGTTAGTCTTAAAATGGTCATTTTTTTATTTTGATTCTTCTATTATATATACTTTACTTATTTGAATGTGTATTGAAAAATATATCAAAACTCATTGATTTATTAAATGTATATTCATTGAAGGTTAACATTTATACTCTGATATGGAGTTTTTAATTAATAATGAAGACAAGTTTGGTGATGCATGGATATC
>NC_038246.2:4001065-4028772 GCF_000004515.6 Glycine max | reverse complement strand
GATGGAGTTATAGGTGATGATGGTCGATCCATCTCTTCCAAAATGGTACTATTTCTACTCTACTTAATTTGGCACTTGTCATAATTAGCATTTAAATTTGCAAGTTATCAGTAGTTGTTTTCTATATATATGAAGAAAGTGTTTTGCTCTTAATTGGAGTTTTGGATGTTGGGAAATTTGTTATTCATTGTACACACTCTACATGCCTATTTCTAGGAGTGAAAAAGGGTATTGTTGAGTTATATACTATAAAGGATGTGTTCTCATATCTCATACCTACTAAATATATGATTAATGTAATCTTATAAGGTTTTAGATATTTTTATCTTACAAGTTAATTTTATAAAATTAAATTAGACTTTATAAGATTAAATTAGACTCTAAACCTAAATTCTAATACCATAATAAGAATCAAAGATTTTAAAAAATCATTATCTGAATTGGTGATGAATTATAATAACATTCTCCTTTATATACAACTCACCCAATATATTTTATTCAATTAACAATAATAACTAACTTCAACAAAAATAACTAACGTCTACTTAATGTATAACAGGAAATAACTATCAACTGAATTATATCTAACAATTTCCGTGGTTCACCCGGGGGGGCGGGGCAAATATAATTTCTGAAACATTAAGCTGTTTAGTTTATTATTATTATTTTTCATGGTTTTACCGTTAGTCAAATTGAAATGTAAATAATTTCTGAGGAGAAAAATTACGTGAACTCAATATATTCAAGATTCAAATATCAATTAGACAATTACTCTGATAAAAATGTATAAAAGAATATCTTAGAAATTGAAAATTTTGTTTACCTGGTTCAAATGTCACGCTTGGTATTGAAAAAGGGAAAAGGGGTGTGACGATCTTGTGCCATCCTACGAGGGGACAAAAGCTCAATATTTGATTGCTCAAAGGGAAAAAAAGACCAAAAATTGCAAAAGCTAGGTTTGATTTTTTATTTCCTCCGCTAAGCTTCCATTCCTTTTTTCCATTTGGTAAAACTCAATGAATTTGATTATATTTAGACGGATAAGACCAAAGGCTTCAAAGAAATCAAGATGGGAGCGTTTAAATGTGATTACAAACTAAAAACAATGGCTCCTAGACAGGATGAAGTGACTAAGATTCATCCTACTCTTGCAAATTTAGTAGGCCAGTAGCAGGTCAAATCAAATAGGAGGAGATGAATGATGGTACACAATATACGTTTGTTTATTTTATTTATTAATGACATTTAGAGGAAGGAAATTTTTTTACATTTTGTATTTTAATATTTGCGTCCACTAAAATTTGAAACAAATAAGTAAATAATGGTTGAGTAAACACAAATCAACCACCTATTGAATGTTACGGTTCAACTTATCATTATTGAATGGTAGTGTTCCTCCGACATGAATCCAAGAAGATTATTCTGCAAGCTTGATGCATTAGATATATTATTGTACAGTGTGTTATTATTGAATGTTATTGTTCCCCCGTGACAAATCACTAGATGCTACGGCTCATGTGTTACAAATCCAACAAGGCTATTGTTCCCGATTAGGCATAACGTGAGGTGTATATATAGAATGGTTTGCTTATGTAAGTGTGTCACGCCTAAGCATTTGTAATCGTGCTTGAACCCCATGAAAAGCTTACAGAAATTCACAGTTCGGAAAATGATTTTTTCAGTTTTCAGACACCAATTTTATCCCTAGTTAGATCGATTGAAGATTTGAAAGTTATACCATTGGAGTCATCTACATGAATTCTACGGAATTGAACTGTTGTTCAAACCATAATCGGCCAAAAATGACCCCTTGAAAAGCTTAAATGACTTCATTAAGTTAAAAAAAATGATTTTTTTCCAATTTTCGAATACGGTTTTGAAGCCTTCTTAGACCAATTCAAGACCTCAAAATTATACCATTGGATTTATCTGCACGAATACTATAACAATAAATGAATATTCAAACCAAAAAACCTCAAACACGAGCAAAATCACACACAAAGTAACCCCACGAAAACCTTAAACCCTTAAACTTAAAATAAATTCACTGCCTCATTTCATTTTTAAAGAACCAAAATCAATGTTTTAAAAATGCAAACCAAAACAAAATTGGGAAAAGATTTGGGGCAAATTAATAATTTTTTTATTTATTAAAAAAAACGAAAAAACAGAAGAAAAAGAAAACCAAAATCCAAAAACCCCATTGAGATTTCCCAAAAGGTTTGGGTGATAGAAATGTATTTAATTTTTCAAATGGTGGTATTTGGGTAAAAAAAAAAAGGCAAAACAATCGAGTGGCACACAATTACAAATTATCAGAAAATCAAGCATATGATAATAGGACTACTTCTAAAACCTTGATTCCATGGAAGTTATCATCAATTCTGCCACTCTTTCATTTACAAATTATCAGGCAAGCAGGCATATGATTAAACTAAAAAGCTCTTAATTCCATGGAAGTTGTCATTAGTTCATCATTGTTATCGAACTACCAGTTTACCATACAACACAAATATAAAGCATACAAACATTATTACTATTATATATTGTTGAGCAAATTACATTCACTTCCACCTCCTTAAGTGTAAGACTTATTACTTTCGCACCTATTTATTCATGGATCCCTACCCAGACACCCCTTAAGTTTTCAATTTCATTACACAGGCACCCCTCACAGTCAATTCCATTAATTTTACGACAACAACATGTGTCATGCACATGTGATTTAATGAAATTTTTGTTTCAAAATACCCTTATCTTCTTCATAGACATTTGCTTTAATTTCAACAATAGTTACAAGAACACAAGGAACAATTAAATCGGTTTCAGAAATTTCATAAAACTACAAAAGAAAGCTCTTTCAAGAACACTTCAACACTACTAAACAAGCATAAAAAACATAACTTTCAACACTAACAATCCTTAGCAGTTTCTCTCTAGGGTAGTAACATAAAACAATATTCAACAGAACCTCATCAAAACAAAACAAAATAACTATCTTATAAATTATCAGCATCAGAATCATTACAAAACCAGTAAAAAGAGGAGAGTTTGAGAATCAAATTTAACAAAATATAAATAAATTTCAGATCCGTCTCAGAACACACACTTGCCGCTGTCACCACTTCGGCACCGCCACGCCGTAACCGCACAAGGCACCTCCTCGCCTCTTCAAAGGGAATTTTTCGGGTCAAATCTTCGCTAATCGTTAGTCAACTTCATCTTCTTGCGTTATGCGTTAGCGTTGAAGGCTGCACTTGAAGCAGCGGACGACAACGCAGATGTTGTTTGCGTCGATAGAGATGATTGCGCGGCGTGCCGATGGTGCGTTGGTGATTTGATTGGTGACGATGGTGATGCGGTTGTGAGGTTGGCGGCGCCGATCGGGTGCCGCGCCGGTGGTTAGGGGTGGTTCAGGGTGGTGGTGCTGGTGTTTGAGTTGGGATGGGATGGTTTAGCGGCAAAGAGAAAGACAAAGGAGGTGGACGTCCAGGGTTCCCGTGGAGAAGTTTTTTTTTTTTTTAAATAGTCATTCGTATCTATAAATAAATTGGTTCTCAAAGAGATCTAAATTTAAATTTTTGTCTCCAAAGTGAAAAAATATTATTTATCCGTTAACAAAAGAGTTAACATGACCCATTCAAGAATTAATTTGTAAGTATTATACACATACAGTAACAAAATGATTATTTAATTAAAATATAATTTAATTTTAATTTTTCTTTTTTTAGATCGTGACAAACATAACATTCCAATAAACACTTAAGCATAAATTAGAACAAACATAATAGAAATTTAGAGCAACATATTATTTTTATTAATCAATATTATGTTTGTTATAATTTATGTTTGTTTTCTTATTTTTAAGTATTTATTGTAATGTTATGCTTGCACAGATCAAAAAAGAGAGAAATGAAAATTAAATTATATTTTGGATAAATAGTCATTTTTATCTCTGAAGGTATAGAATGCTCAACAAATTTATCCTTAGATGTACATCGGACAAAAGTTAATAGATAAATAAATTTGTCGTACTTTTTTTACTTTTTGAGACTAAAATTTAAATTTTAATCTTTCGAGCATGATTTTATCAACATAAGAGACAAAAATGATTATTTATCTTTTTTTTTTCATCTTTACCTAACTTTACTATCAGCACAACACCCGTTTTTTTTATAAAGAAACACACCCTTTTTAAGAAGGGTTATTTAAGCCCTTCACTAAAAATAGTTAACACCGTTAGGGGTGCAAAAAAATGCATTTTAACGAAGGAAATGCAAATGTAATAAATCTTAGACTCAGGAGAAGCCATTTCGCCTTTTAGGGGCAAATAAATTATTTAAACAGACTAAATACACCAACAATTAAATAGACTAAACACACCACCAATGATTTTGCAAACAATAAGTACTGTGTGTAATAACATTTAAAATAGAAGATGGCACAAAAAGAATCTATCCTTGCTACCTAAGCAAAATTCACCAGGTACACTCATTCATATGACACCAAATTAGGTCCTTGTTCTCGCAGTCTTACATCCATTACTCCCAAATAATGCAGAACATGCACTATAAATTTTATTCATACTTACATATTCATTTGGAAATTTTAAGAAAGTTGCTTTGTAAATATAGACTATAGCTAGCCGGCAAAAATCCTTAACTAGTGCCCTTTTATAAACTAATTCCCCAAATGGGGTTCTTCTAAAACTTTTTCCCAGCAGGTGCTCTTTTGGTACGTGAACGTCATGCATGGCGCCACCACCACTAACGCTTCCGCGAAGGAGCTGTTACGTGGAGAGGGACGCGCTAGTAGCAACAGCGGCTTGCCTTTCTGCTTACGTAGAGTGGGACGCGCAAGGTCCATTGGCGCGTTGTGCATAGAGGCCAGAAATGCCAGTTAAACTGGCGTTTTACATTTGCAGCAAGCACAGTAGCTTTGGCAGAGCAGGAGCAGCTTTTGTAGGAGGAAGCGCAAATGGTGTTGGCGTTTTAGGGGTTTGGAAGCGCAAATGATGTTGGCGTTTTAGTGTAGAAAATGGCGCAAATGGGGTTGGCGTTTTAGGGTCTTTAAATACAGCCCTCCTTCACCATTTTTTTCAACTGTTTTGGCTGTTGCATTGCTTTCCTTGTTGCTTTCGTGGGTTTGATAATTTCTGGGATATCAATTTTTTTTGTAAGTTATTTGGTTAGGTGGTTTTGGAAGATCACATATTTTTTGTAAGTTATTTTGTTAGGTGGTTTTCGAAATTTCTGTAGTATCACACATTTTTTGTAAGTTATTTTGTTAGGTTGGAATAAAGATTTATCTTGAAGTATTTTTTATAAAAAATAAATTAGTTTGTTATATTTAATAAGCTTGTTAGTGTGTGTTTAAATGTCTAAAATAAAAGAAAAATTATGTAATAATGTTTATTTGAAGAAAATTTTATCAGTGAAAATAAAATATTTTGAATATGAATTTTGTAGTATTTTTTTAATTAGATTAGGTTGGTGTTAATGATTTATTAGTGTGTTAATAATTGATGAACGTTTCAACTTTCATTTAAAAAAATTTGTAGATCATATTTATTTGAAGAAATTATTTTGAGTACGAAATTTATTTTAATATGAAGTTGTAGTATTTTTTTAATTAGATTAGGTTCATTTTTTTGTGTGTTAAAAATTGTTAAGCGTTGAAGTTGAAAGTGTTAATTGATGATGTATTGTTGTTTCATGTATCATATTTAATTTAATATATTTGTAGTAATTTTGTAATTACCTATTTTTACTACTAAAACGCCAGTTTGACTAGCGTTTCTGGCCTCCATGCACAACGCGCCAGTGAACCTTGCGCGTCCCACTCCACGTAAGCAGAAGACCAAGCCGCTGCTGCTACTAGCGCGTCCCTCTCCACGTGGCAGCTCCTTCGCAGAAGCGCCAGTGATGATGGCGCCATGCATGACGTTCACGTACCAAAAGAGCACCTGTTGAGGAAAAAGTTAAAGAAGAACCTCATTTTGGGAATTAGTTTGTAAAAGGGCACCAGTTAAAGATTTTTGCCATAGCTAGCCAGCCAGCCACTTTTCCATGACAAAGTAACATACTGAAATCTGAAAAGATTCTGAAGAGAATTGAAAATGACAATGCTTCAAGTAGAAGCACAAATATAACATTATACTACAGAAGCAACAAAGCCAAAAAGAAAGGTAAAATGCTTGAAAACAGAAAAATAACAGCTGATGACTTCTTATAAAATTGCTCATTAACTTGCGTAAGACCCTAAGACTTGTCAACCTCTAATTATTTATAAGATAAGCATAGCATAGTCCAAGACATAGCCAAATTTAATCACCCGAGACAAGTAATGCTATCATATGATACCTGCCTGCTTGCCACCTTAGACCGTACTTTAATTGACCTGAACTGAAGACCATACTCTATGAAGTTTACATAATAAAAGAAGATAGACCGTACTTTTTCTAAATTTTTAATTTTTAATTAAGGAATTTGTTATAACACACTTATTTATTAATGTTTTATAAAAAGTAAGCTATTTTTTTTACAAAATATTAACAAGTTATAATTATAATTATCTTAAATATACTCAAAGTGTATCTTATTAGCATACTCCTTCTATAAAATAAGTGGATATATATATTAACAAATGCATATAGTTTTTGTCAATATATACCTACTTTTTTTCTTAAAAGTAGTGAGTTAACAAGGGTTCGTTTATTTAAATTTATTTGTTAAAAGTATTTTTTTAATAAAATAAGTATATTTTTTATTTTTTATTTAATTTTGTAAGTGTTTGTTTAAATTGTTTTTGTTAAATTAAGTTGCTTATTAAAAATCACTTTATAAAAACATTTTTTTAGAAACACTTTTAATTTTAATTAAACGGGTAAGTTAGTAAAGTATATCTATAAATTTCTTCAAATATATCTAAGGAATAACTTTTGAACTTACTCCTTCTAAGTAAATGTGAGTTAATATTTGTTTTAAAAAACTAATAACACTCCATGTTAGCTATTGGTTCTTTTTCGAGTGCTTAGAGTTTGTACATATAATAGCTCTCAAATTTTTTACAAGTTAGTTTTTTATATTAGGTTGTTTTTTAAAAAAATATTATTAAGTAATCATTTTCAAATTAGTTTTATATTATTTAAGTATTACTTATCATTTTATATTTTAATAAAATATTATTACTACTTTAAAAGTTATAAATAATTAGAGTTTATAATCAAATGATTTTATCAACATCAATGAGTCAAACTCTACAAAAACTATATATAAGATTGATAACTTAAATTTTGTAATACATAAAAAAAAAACAGCTTATCTTTTTATCAATATTTTCCTATAATAGGTTCTACTGTGTTGCCTTCAATCCTAGTGGACAAATACAAACATACTTTATATGTAAATCCTAGGAAAGCAAATTAGATATCAAGTTACACTAAAGGTTTATCATAATTTGTTTTTTAAGTTGTACCCTTTGTTACAACAAATATTTTTCTTCTTCATTTTTTCAACTTTTTGAAAGTTAATTATTTTTCAATGGTTGTTGGCTACTATTGTCCTAAAAGATAATTTAATGAGCTACATAATTTATTCAAATTGACTTGGTTTTTGGAATATGATTAATAAGAATTTTTGTAAGAAAGATATAATTAACACAAATACTAATTTTTATTATAAATTTAATTCATTAATTTTTTGGTGTAATATGAAATTGTTTATTATCATTTGTAATTTAGGGACTTTAAAAATAAGTTTAATATCTTCTATGTAAATATGTTCTTTGTTATATGTTTTTAAATTATTTTAGAAAATATATAAATATTTTGTATGAAATATTAATCTTATATATTTTATTGTTTTTGGCCCCAATCATTAAATCCTGAGTCCACCCTTAATTATACTCCATAATGTCCAATATTAAACTTCTAGATGGACATTTGTTGGCAACTTCATCATAATACTATTGGGGTGTCTTTCTATCCTAACACATTTTGTACATAAAGAAAATAATTCAAAGTAATTTTGTTTTTGTGTACCTAGAATATTCTCTACCCAAATCTCTAACTATATGACTACATGCTTAAAGAAAAAATAAACAGTCAATATTAGTTCATAATTTATTTTATATTAACATTTTAAAATTAATTTTAATTTTACATTTCAAAAAGTCAACTTTGATAATCAACTAAGGGTATAGATTTACTAGAAGAATGCTGAAAAGTAAAAATAAATTATTTAACACATTTTATTATTCGTTAAAATTTATTAAAATTATAAAATTAGGAAAAAATCATTAAATAAACATTAAAATCCATAAAAATTTATAATTTTCAATGAATTTTAATCAACAATAAAAATGTTTGAAATAATGTGCTAAAATATACTGTTAACATTTATCTTGAATAATAATATATATAAAATATCTTATTAATATTTATTTTTGCTGTCTATATTTATTATTTCTGTTTTTTTCTTATTACATTATATTTTTAGACTTCAATTATATTTATATTTTCTCTTTTTTTTAATCTCTAGGTACCAATTTTTTCCTATTAAATAGAATGATGAAGATCTATGTTATTCATCTATTAAGCATGTTCAACGCGTAAAAAAAAAAAACCAAAATCGGCAACTTTTTTTATTAACATTTTTCAAATAATTTTTAATTTTACATGTCAAAAAGCCAACTTTGGAAAAAACTCAAAATTGGCAACTTTTTTTATTAACATTTTTCAAATAATTTTTAATTTTACATGTCAAAAAGCCAACTTTGGGAATGAATCAACGGTATAATTGTATGTACAAAAAAAAAAAAATCAACGGTATAAAATATTGGAAAGAAGTGTGGCATATACCTTTAGTTAAAAAAAAAAAAAAAAGATATTGGGAAGAAGTTTGAATTTTAGGTCGCAAGCGGGTGAGAGTGTTAATCTCGTAACGGCTATCCGTGCCTAGATATATACTCTCAAGTAGCCGTTGGCAAAGCAACACGACACTTCATTTCATTCACCCCTCTTCAATTTTCAAACTCCCTTCAAAACCAAATACAAGGAAAACAAAACCACGCTTAAAGGAGGATCTCCTTTCCACCCTCTCTTTTTCTCAGATTCTCCGATCAAGTATGTTCTCACCTTAATTTCCCATGTTCCTGTCGAATACGATACCATTCTTAGGATCTGTTCTGTTTTAAACTTTTAAATTGTTATACCTTTGGTTTTTTTTTTAAAAAATTGTGGGGTTCATTTGATGTTCGCAGAGGTTGTAATTTTGTAAAAGTCGAAAATGATGCCATTGACGCCTGATCAGTCTAACAAGAAAGTTGGGTCGAGTATGTCGGCTTCTCCGTCGCCGTTCCTGACGCCTCGCCCGGAACGGCGCCGTCCCGATTCAAGGGGTTCCGATTGGGGCTCCAACCGTCAGGACAAGGATAAAGAGACCAACGTCCAAGTTTTGCTTCGATGCAGGTCCTTCTTCTTCTTCTTCTTCTTCTTTCAATTTCAGTCATGGTTTTAAATTGTGGCCCGCAACCACAATTGCGGTGGCAGCGTCAAGGTATTTTGACACTCCGCAATTGCATCACGATCGCAATTGCGGCCCTATTTTCCCGCAATTGTCCACAGTGTAAAAGTTTTCTGGCTCACACCAACGCGATCGCAACTGCAATTTAAAACCATTATTTTCACTCCGTGACCATGAGCTATGAGATAGATCCATCTTAATAGTTATTTTTATTATGAATAATATCAGGCCACTAAGCGATGATGAGCTCAGATCGAACGTTCCCAGGGTGGTGACATGTTATGAAAACAAAAGGGAAGTCTCAGTTATGCAGACTCTAGCTAACAAGCAAGTAGATAGAGTTTTCACCTTTGACAAGGTATGGTATAATTTACATTTACAAGTATTTAGATTGGCTAATATCTGGTTTAATTATTTATTTGGTTCCAATCTCCTCATAATCTTTACGTTTTAGTCCTTACACCTAAAAGACAGACTCGGTTTTAGTTTCTGTCATCCAAAATTGGGTAGAATAAAATTGATTAAAAAGTGTGTGTAGAGAGACTAAAATGAATTAAAAAGTGTATGTGTAGAAACTAAAACAAGTTAGTACGAGGATCAAATGAGTAATTAAATCTTAATATCTTGTAATAATCTTTTAGTTAACATTGTTTTTAATTTACATTTCTTAAGGTATTCGGACCTAAATCACAGCAAAGATCAATATACGAACAAGCCATTGCCCCAATTGTTAATGAAGTTCTAGATGGTTTCAATTGCACTGTTTTCGCATATGGCCAGACAGGGACTGGTAAAACTTATACAATGGAGGGTGGAATGAGAAATAAGGTATACACATTTTGCCTGCTGAGGCTGGTAAAACTTATATGTCTTTGGTTCACAGAAAGTGTCATTAAATGACATGGTTAGTTAATATACAGGGTGGTGATTTACCTGCTGAGGCTGGTGTCATTCCAAGAGCAGTGCGTCAAATATTTGATATTTTGGAAGCACAAAATGCTGATTATAGCATAAAAGTGACATTCCTTGAGCTTTATAACGAAGAGATAACTGATTTGTTGTCCCCCGAAGACAATTCTAGGCCTACAGACGAAAAACAAAAGAAACCTATAACCCTTATGGAAGATGGAAAGGGTAGTGTATTTGTGAGAGGCCTTGAAGAAGAATCAGTATACAGTTTGAATGAAATTTATACTCTGTTGGAACGAGGAGCATCAAAAAGGCGCACTGCAGAAACGTTGCTTAACAAGAGAAGCAGGTCCCTTTTCCTTTTATTGAAGTTGCAGAAGAAATTCATGTTTGTAGGAAGCTATTTTTTGCTTATTGAATGTTATTTTGGTGCAGTCGTTCGCATTCAGTCTTCACCATTACTGTGTATGTGAAAGAAACAGTGATTGGTGATGAGGAGTTAATTAAATGTGGCAAGCTCAATCTTGTTGATTTGGCAGGATCCGAAAATATATTGCGTTCAGGAGCACGTGAGGTAAAAGCAAAATCTCCACTTGACTCTATTTTTGGTGACTAATTGTGTTTGATAGTTTGTCATTTGGCCAGAAAAATATATTGTACTGCAATCAAATAGAAAATTATATATATCCTGTTAAACTAAATGGGTGGTTAAATGATGATTTGACCAGCAAAATAAACTGCATTGTAATGAAACAGCTGATAGCTGACTAGAGATATCATCTTACTTTGAATGTACAATTAATTACTTTAACTTTAAAATGATTATGACTTAGATTAATTATACTTGTAAGATTAGCAGTGGCTAGTTTTAGTTTTAGTTTTAAAATGATTATGACTTAGATTTTATGGCTTGTTTTTCTCCTGATTTTCCATGGTACTTTTTCTTTTGTGTGGATAACAATATGCAAAGACTATGACCTATTTTGGTGGACTTACATAAGTTGTTTTTCAACTGATTGTTCATGGTACCCATTTGTCTTTCTTTTTTGTGGATTTTTATTATATGAAGCCTGCCTGGGATCTATTTTTGGATTGACATTAAATTTGCACCCATGCTATTATATTATGCATGCATTTACAATCATGATATAATCAGTGAATCATTCCGAGTAATAAAATTGTAGGGGCGTGCTAGAGAAGCAGGGGAGATAAACAAGAGCTTACTCACCTTGGGACGTGTCATAAATGCGCTTGTGGAACATTCTCCTCATGTGCCTTACAGGTTCATGCTAACATCATGTTCAATTATCATTGTTTATTTAGAATTTGAAAGACATGCACCTTAAGATTCATGCCAATCGGTTGTGTTGTTTCAGAGACAGTAAGCTTACAAGGATTTTGCGAGACTCCTTAGGAGGGAAAACAAAGACATGCATAATTGCTACTATTTCCCCATCTGCTTATTGTATGGAAGAAACACTTAGTACACTAGACTATGCTAGTCGTGCAAAAAGCATAAAGAATAAGCCTGAGGTCAGTTACCATTGCTATAGTCCCTTACAAGTTAAAATTCTTCTAAAAGCAGTGTTTTTAGCTTTGTGATTTTTTTTAATAGGCAAACCAAAAGGTTTCAAAGGCTGTTTTGTTGAAGGACTTGTACATGGAAATTGATAGGATGAAAGAAGGTACATTTCACCAACCACTATTTTATTAAGTTTTGGAATGTAGAGAAGATTTTGTATCTCATCTTTGTCTAAGTGAATATTGAATGCAGATATTCAAGCAGCAAGGGAGAAGAATGGTGTCTATATTTCTCATGAAAGATTTGCCAAGGAAGAAGCTGAAAAGAAGGTCATATATTTGTTTTTATAGCCAAATAATGTAACAATAATACTATTGGGAAGTTTGCAAATTATCACATCATCTGGGGAAAACAAAAACCACTATTTCAAAATTTTCTGTTAGCAATATTCATATCACTGAGCATGCTTATGTATGTCTCAAGTCTTTTCCTCCTATTCTGCTATATCTTTCGTGATACTTGTTTCAATTTCCCTAGTCTAATGTTTCTTGCAACCTCTTCATTCAGTCAAGGAATGAGAAGATAGAGCAATTAGAGAATGACCTCAGTCTTAGTGAGAAGGTATTCCCAGTCATTTCTTTGTTTGTAATTTCTCTTATCGTGTATGATGGGAACTTTGTTGATAAATTATTTCTTCCCATCTATTTTGCAGCAAGTGGCCAGCTTCCGTGAACTCTATTTAACAGAGCAAGAACAGAAACTGGAATTAGAAAGTGAGCTTAAGGATTGCAAGGTGCATTGTCTAAGTAACTAGAACCTTTTCCTTCATAATTTATCCTTCAAAAATATTGTCTCTCAAATTAAATTCCTCTTTCAGGTGAATTTGGAAAAAACCAGCAACACCTTGCATGGCCTCCAAGAGAATTACAAGCTATTAGTTTCAACCTTGAAGGAGAAGGAACACACCATTTCCAAGCTACTGAAATCAGGTAAATTAATTGATGGTTTGTGCTGGCAGATTTATGCTGTTATTCAATTCACTGTAATTTGCTTTTATTTTGTGTAAATAGCTGGCAGATTTATGCTATTTTTATCCAATTCACTATGTGATTTTCTTTGCTTTGGTTTGTGTCTAAACAGAAAATGCCTTGATTGAGCGTGCAAAGGAAATGTGTACTGATCTGCAGAATGCATCGGATGATATTAATTTACTGTCCTCAAAGTTGGGTATGTTTCTTGTTCTAGTTTTAAAGAAATCTGCTTCATGAGACGTGAAAATGAATTTGTTTTCGAAACCGATATGTTTCTGAAAAGATCTATCAATAGAAAGTTAGAAAGTAGTAAGTATGAATATAATTACTGAAATTTCTTTGGCTGTTTTTTATTATTCCCTTTCCTGCATTAAATTGCAAGTTTTCAACAGTAAAATAGGGGGGGTATCAATTATTTTTCATCTGATGTATTATTATTATTCTTGCAGATCACAAAGAAAGACTGGAGGCAGAAAATCAAAAAACAATTTTGAATTTTGGGTCTCTCTTAAATGGGAGCTTAAAGGACTTGCACACAACCATTACGGGATGTGTTTCTCAACAACAGAAACAACTTAGAAGCATGGAAGACCATGTCAGCTCCTATCTTGCCAGTAAAAATGATGTAAGACAAAGGAAGAAATCTTGTTTCAGTTACAAGTTATGTTTGCCACACGTTTCCACCCATAACTGATTTTATGATAATCTTTTTTCAGGCTGCACAAACTCTAGAATCAAGGATCAACAAAATGACAGGAATTTACACTTCAGGGGTAGAGACCCTGAAGGAGCTAGCTAATACATTGCACATGAAAGCTTCATCTGATATGGAACAAATACAATCTAAAGTTTCATCGCAAACATTGGCTGTTGAAAATGTAACAAAGCAAGATATTTTAGTTGTTTCTTTGTTAATTTCACTGTAGGCATTGACTAAATTGTCATTATGTTGTGTGCCCCAACAGTTTCTTGCCACTGCTGTTCATGAAGCCAAGGATGTAATATGCAACATCCAGAATTCTATTGACGAGCAAAAGCAGCTGCTAGCATTCTCCCTTCAACAACAAGAAGAAGTACGTTTGATTTGTAAACTATTTTTTTGTTTTGTTTTTGCATAAGACTTAGAGCTATAGTTTAATCATGAAATTATAAACTTCGCGTATCAATGCAGGGATTTCAACAAAGTCTGACTTCAGCACGAGTAGTTTCAGAGGCAGCCGTAAACTTCTTTGATGACATTCATCTCCGTTCTTCTAGAGTCATGAAAATTCTTGAAGAAAGTCAAAATGAGAGGTTCCAGCAGTTAACTAACTTTGAGAAGAAGTTCAAGGTATGAAAATATTGAACTACTTATACCCTAATCTCTAAAGTCTGTTACTCTGAGATGAGGAGAAAATTAACTCATTTTATTCAATAATCAATCAGCCAATAAATAGACAAGATACATCTAAACTGCAAAGAAACTGCAAAGCTACAAACTAGGGAAAATAAGTGCAACAACCTCCTAAAACAACGTGCAGAGTGCTGCAACAACCTCCTAAAAACTTGGTAACTTGGTAAACTTAGTTAATATCTAAAACTAATCAAATAAAACAAATACATAACTGCCATCTAATTAATTTATTTCAACAGCCTCCCTTAAACTTAATGTTTCAAACATAAGTTTAATGAACTCAAATCTAAAACACATTCAAGTCCCTTACACGGCTTCTTCCATTGTGCATACTCCAAGCAAGGCTCTAAGTTTCTGGAATGATGCTAATTTGAGAGGCTTGGTGAACAAATCAGCTACTTGATCTTCACTTCTGCAGTGAATAAGCTCAACAATTTTCTCCTTTGTTAGTTCACGCAAGAAATAGTATCTCACGTCAATATGCTTGCTCCTTCCATGTAGCATTGGATTTTTTAAGAGTTTGATAGATGAGTTGTTGTCACAAAAGACTTGTGTAGCTTCTAATTGTTTGAACTGCAATTCCTCCAAAATTCTTCTTAGCCATATTGCCTGACAAGCGCAAGCAGTTGCAGCAACAAATTCAGCTTCTATGCTAGACGAAGTGACTATCGGTTGCTTCTTGGAGGACCATGTAATAGCACTTGTTCCAAACATGAATGCATAACCCGAAGTGCTTCTCCTATCATCTTGATCTCCTGCAAAATCACTATCAGTAAATCCCAACAAATTTGACTTTGTATCCTTCTTGTAAAACAGCCCGAAATCTCTTGTTCCTTGCAAGTAACGAAGGATTCTTTTGGCAGCCAACAAATGTTCTTCTGTTGGATACTCCATGTACCTGCTAACTAAGCTCACAGAATACATTATGTTTGGTCTTGTTGCAGTTAGATACATCAAACTGCCAACAATTTGTTTGAAAAATGTGTTGCCAACCTTTTTCCCTTCATGATCTTTGTGCAACTTGCAACCAAATGCTGTTGGGTGCATGTGGAATCTGTCCAAGATTTCTCCCACATATTTCTTTTGGGAAATAAAAATACCAGCATTTGATTGTACCACTTCTATGCCAAGAAAATAATGCATCATTCCAAGATCAGACATTTCAAACTCATTCATCATAGACTTCTTAAATTCTTTAAACATGGCATCACAATTTCCAGTAAAAATAAGGTCATCAACATATAAGCAAACGATGAGAATTTTCCCTTCATCCCTAGTTTTAATAAAAAGTGTATGCTCATAAGGGCATTTTGAAAAACCAGATTGAATGAAATAAGATTCAATTCGACTATACCAAGCCCGAGGGGCTTGTTTTAGTCCATAAAGGGTTTTCTTCAATTTGTAAACTTTTTCCTCAGTTCCAATCTTAACATAACCAGGGGGTTGATCAACATATACCTGTTCTTCCAAGTATCCTTGCAAGAATGCGGATTTGACATCGAGCTGGAAAATTTGCCATGATTGTTGTGCCGCCAACACAACCACCAATCTAATTGTGTCATGTCTTGCAACCGGGGAAAACACTTCTTTGTAATCAGTCTCATATTGTTGCTTGTATCCCTTAGCAACCAAACGAGCCTTGTACTTGTCAACTTCACCGTTCTCATTCAACTTTGTTTTGAAGACCCATTTCACACCAATTGTTTTTTGTCCTCTTGGAAGATCACACAGCTCCCATGTGTCATTTCTTTCAATAGCATCAATCTCATCGTTCATGGCTTTGCGCCATTTTTCTTCTTTGACAGCACTCTCAAAAGTTGTAGGATCGCAATCTGCAAACAAAGCAAAGTGAGTAATTGGATTTTGAATTCCAGTTACTTCTTCTAACATGGGAATGAGATTGAGCTGCTATAGGAGTTGAATTTGTGGAGTTTTCGGGCATGTAAGGTACTGATATTTGCTCGTGTTCAGTATCGTTGTCGTAAATGACTTGACTAGGCTGCTGCCTTTCCCATTCCCAAGTGTTTTCTTCATCAAAAACAACATCCCTGCTGATCACAATCTTCTTTGTTAATGCTTTTGAGACCTCACTTACACCAAGGAAGACACATTTTTCAGCCTTGTCATCCAGTTTCTTTCTTTTTACCAAGCGTTTTCTACATTTAAAAGCTTCAAAGCAAGTGTTGAAAATGAAGCAGGAAAGTCTATAACTCTTCGCACAGATCGAGGTGGTGAATATTGCTCCAAAGAATTTCAATTTTTTTGTGCAGAACATGGTATTCGAAGAGAGCTTACAACTGCATATACACCACAACAAACTGGTGTCTCAGAGAGAAAAAACAGGACCATTTTCAACATGGTGAGAAGGCTTGCTAGCAAGAGGAAATGTCCCAAAATCATTTTGGCCGGAAGCAGTAAATTGGAGCATTCATGTTTTGAATAGAAGTCCAACCTTTTCTGTTCAAAATATGACACCAGAAGAAGCTTGGAAAGGGAGGAGGCCAGCGGTAGATCATTTCAGAATCTTTGGATGCATAGCATATGCTCTGATACCACTATTACTCTGAGATGAGGAGAAAATTAACTCATTTTATTCAATAATCAATCAGCCAATAAATAGGTAAGATACATCTAAACTGCAAAGAAACTGCAATGTGCATAGTGCTGCAACAACGTGCAGAGTGCTGCAACAACCTCCTAAAAACTTGGTAAACTTAGTTAATATCTAAAACTAATCAAATAAAACAAATACATAACTGTCAGCTAATTAATTAATTTCAACAAAGTCAGCCTCATGATTGATTTTTTTCCTTTAACCTGAAACAGGAAGAGGTTGAGATAGAGGAGGGGCAGGCCTTAGAGAAAATTGCAGCAATTCTGGCAGCCTTGACATCAAAGAGAACTGCGATGGTCAGTCAAGTTCATTGTTCTGTTTCATTTCCTTGCTGGTGTTGTACATATTGTATCACTGACTTAAAAAAAAATATGTATTTTAGGTCTCAGGGGCATCAAGACATATGCAGGACACTAGCATGCAACAGTCTAAAAGATTGCGGCTAGAGATGCTCAACATGCAGGAAGTTTCAAAAGATGGTACTAAGGAAGTTAATGAGTATGTAGAGAATGTGAAAAGTCATTATGTGGAACAAATATTCTCAGCCAGTGATATTAAAGCTAACATGGAGAATTGCCTCTCGGAGTGGTGAGTTTTTGTTCTGTTCTTAAACTGCATATATCTTTCTAGGAATCTATGAAGAATCTATCACAAAATTATTTAATATTGATTTAAAATTGACTTTGCTTATATATTTTTATAATGATATGCAGCTTAAAGACAGTGGACAATTCTAGGAAGCAGTGGGAAAGTGCCAACTTGTCCCTCTGTAATCTCCAGAAGAACAATCTTACAGAGATACAATCCTTAGTGAAGTAAGTTTTGCTAGTTTGTCACACAGACTTGTTCTTAATGAATGAGCTATAGTGTTTTATACTTTTATTAATGTGTAACAGGGAAAACATCTTGACAAATCATACTCTGAATCAACAAATTGGGTCTGCGTCGTTATCTATGGATTCAGATTATGATGCCATAACACGCAACCTGCTGGAAGATGTTAATGGTAAGTAAATTTCTTGCATTATTCTCATTCGTTTTTGTCTCTCATTGGACTGAGTACAAATTGCATTTCCAGGTGCACTGAGGCTGGACCATGAGAATAAGTTGGCAATTGATTCCATGATTACAAGACGGTTGGAGCAACTTAACTCGTTACAAGATAAGCATGGTGAAGATGTATCAAATATCAATATTCAAGCAGAAAAAAGCCTGGTTAAAGATTACTTGGTACATATTTTCTTGTTAAAGAATTATTTCAAATATTACATTTTTTCTTTGTGAAATTTTTTGCATGGCTATTTTTTAGTTTTATTCTTGTGAATTAGACATAAGTTTTAAAGCTTGTTCTGCTTCTTCTTTTTTTTATGAAAAGGTTGACCAGAATGCAAGATCTCAGAAAAGAATTATACCAGTTCCCAGCCCAGCATCCATTGAGGATATGAGGACACTGATCACAGAAAATAATAAGTCCACAGAAAACCCATTGAAATTGATCCAAACAGAAAGCAAAATCCCACGTCTGGCTGCATCTCCAAATAGAACTCCTTTCGCGGACGTGAATTCAGTCAATTGACTATTACATCAGTTTGGGTATGAGTATGAAACTACACAAAGCTGCTCATCACTTGATGAGCAAACCTTACGTTTTCCTTCCTAGTGTAAAATAACTACTATATGAGTTTTCTACTTAATTGAGGAGTGTTTCTGCACGCAAAATCTGTTTTTGTTGTTTGTATTTCTCCATTTCTCTATAATCCTCAACGCACATGATTTTTCTTTCTCATCTTATATTTTAGAAAAATCTACTATTTAAATTTTCTAAGCACGCAAAAACTGTTTACAAGTTATCATCACAGTTTTACACTGCTGCCCGCAATAATTGCAGTAAAGATTTATCGTGTGCCGCGTCACATTATTTTTACTACTTTTCAAAATCTGCTGCTCCTCTTTCCCCCATGACTTGGTGTGAAGAAACTTCACTTCCGCATGCGTTCATAGTCTCTCTCTATCTGCCTTTTCAAGTCACAACCATTAAAAGCATGTTCCAACGTGATCCTTTATTCTAGAAATTTGTGCTGATTTTTATATATGCATGTGAACTATGAGGGAGTTGGGGATAATGTTTCAACTTTCAACACAGAGACACATAGGATCTCTCTGGCGGCTCAACTTAACTAGTTAACTAGAACACAAAGAAAAACATGTTTTTGTCACGCATTTTGATCAAATCCGTTTTCTTATACACCAAGTAAAACATTATTGTTATATTTCTTGGACACCAAATTGGTATCACCGCAGTCCGTGTTGAATGAAGACTTAAGATTCCTCACCCACGTAATATACATGCACTTTCACACACAACACACTTCAGATCCGAAGTAACTTCCCCTTTTCTTCATCAACTTTAAACTAAAAACTGTGTTGGAATATTCTGACTAAAAAAAATGGAAGCTTCATGGAACTGTTGTGTATATGATGGGTATATATCCTATTAGCTTTAGTGCTAACGGACCTTTCACTCGGTCGCTCAACCGTGCAGAAAGTGACCACGCGGCTGAAACTGTGAACTGGTATTTGGCGTGCCTGATTGTGGTCCATAAAAAACAAACAAGCACAGAATATATTTTTCTCCTCAAAATATCACAAAACTTAGTTGTACTTTTTTATTATTAAAATTTAATATATTTTATGTTCTTATATTTTAATTAAAACACATGTTTTAAAATAAAGCCACATTATTCTCAATAAATATTAAATTTTTATCCGCGTGAAGCTGCACAGAGGCATATATATACACTAAAATTGAATTTCAACATATTTTAAGCACAAGCAATGAACAAAAAATCTCAAAGGAAACAAAATTAAAAAAAATGCAAATATTTAAGCCAAATATATTTTTGTTCTCAAAATACTTTTAAGTTCTTATATTTCAACGAAAACACATGTTTTATAATTAAAACCAAATTAAATTCAATAAATATATTTTTTTATCCGAGTGAGACTGCTAGTATTAAATTAAAGTTTTATAAAGCTCAAAATTGATTTTTAAGATATTTTAGCCAGCAAATAGCTAAGGCAGGTAAATACCAAAGAAGACAACAAGAGGCTGCAAAATGAAATCAGCAATTACGCAAGCACCGAGGGTATCAACGTAAATTGCAAAAAAAAGTCAAAAAGTCAAAAAGTCAAAGTTATTATTGTAGTACAACAAGTACGATATAATAATATGTTATGGTGAGCAAAATAGACTTTCCTTGGGTAGGAAGTTAAACAAGAAGCAGTGTCCACTCTCCACGTTACGTACCTTTTTGACTTCCTCCACAAGTGCTTATAAATACATTGTGTTGGGTTGAAGTGTTCCTCACCAACCCATCTCATTCACAACACAAACACATTCAACAACATGGTAGCAATTCTCAAGAGACAGGGAGAAAACGAATCCGAAGAAACCATCATAGGCTTGGCAAAAAGTCTCATGCAACTCTCGCGTGTCCAACAACAAAGCAATAAGCCTCTTCTCAAAACCTTTTCTCCAACGGAGTTCGAGTGCAAAACCTGTAACCGCAAGTTTTCATCTTTTCAAGCTCTTGGTGGCCACAGGGCTAGCCACAAGAAGCCCAAGTTCGAAGCTGAAGAACTCAAAGAAGAAGCCAAGAAGACTAAACCCAAAATGCACGAGTGTTCAATTTGTGGCATGGAATTCTCTCTGGGCCAGGCACTGGGGGGTCACATGAGAAAACACAGAGGTGCCATTAGTGAGAACGACAATAATAATGAAGCGTTGTCTTCTATAAAGCAAGCAATTGCAAAAGCTCCGGTTTTGAAACGATCGAATAGCAAGAGGGTCATGTGCTTGGAGATGGACCTGAATTTGACGCCTTTGGAGAATGACTTGAAGTTGTTGTTCGGAAACAAGGCTCCTAGAGTCGATCTTTCTTTGTAGAGGATTAATTGATTATTCCTGTATCTTTCGATTCATTATTTGTGTAAAAATTTAGTGTTATTTGACTTCTTAATTTCAGTTCTTCGTGTAGGACGATTTATTTTGAAATTGATTTCGCTGTATAGTTTGATTGATTAATTAATTAGGAATATTGATGGTTGATCGGAGTTTCGTATTTCTAACTTCTAATGAAACCTGAGAAGAAAAGTGAAAGATAAACTATAGCGTTACTTTTCGTGTTTTGTTTTTGTTATTATTGAACGCGTACGCAAATTTCGGGTAATAACGTGTAGATCATTGCGTAAGCAATTCTATGACGTTTCATCCCAGCCTCGCGTAAAGTAATCCCAGATTCCTCCTTTTTTTTTAAGTGTAAATACTGATTTTTATTCAATCAAAAAAGAATCAGATACATTTTTGGAGATTTAGAACTTAATTTCTCCTTATTACTACCCCAGTTTTAGTGATTTAGAACTTTTCTTAAAATATAAAAATTGTTTATTTCTCCCGGAGATATACAGTACTTTTTTATTCACCTCCAAAAATTGATTTTAAGTTGATATAATTTTAGGTAATTTTGGTGTAGTGAAACATTTTGGAGTACGTCTTTACTTCAAAATCAATTTTAATTAAAATCAAATATATTCAAACTAAAAATATCTCATGTAATTCAACAGTACTATTATGTCGGTTCACTGAAAGTACTATATATATAAAATAAACCACACTTTCTGTTACGGGGCTATTGTGAGATAGTACTGCTCATTCTTCACTGGTTTGGAGTGGTTTGGACTGAAAATCAATGTTTATGATGATTTTAAGAGTATTAGAAATAAAAATAAAATTAAAATATTGCCACATTAAATTTCAAATTCAAAACATTAAAATACAAGATTAATTAATTTAATTACAAATTCTCTAAAACATATTCAAATCCAATAATAATATGGAGATTGACTTGAAATATAATGTGATGATTTATCCACCAATCTATCATCCTTTTCTGTTTATAACCGCGAACCTCTATCATCCAAACTTCCAGTTTCAACCAATTCTCAAAACCAAAAGAATATCTTGGGAAGTAAACCAATGCTAGTCATGGAAAATTCAAGTGAAGATTCATCAAAATCTCATGGAAACAGGTGATATAGGGCATGAAAATCGTTTAGGCCATCCATTACGCGATTTCACAATCTCTGCTTTGTCTTCCTGTTCACTCTTGATTCCACCAACGCTTCTCTCGTCACCATTTCCAAGAGGTCCAACAAGACTCGCGATTGGATCGTCGCCATCAAAGCCCTCTTGCTTGTTCACAGGCTTTTGCTCGACGCCCACCCTGCCTTCCAGGACGAGATCATGCACTCCACGCACCTCGGCACCTCGAGGATTCTCAACATGTCTAACTTGAGAGACAACATGCCTTCCAACTCATCGAATCAAGTGGGTTTCGTTAAGGTTTACTCGTTGTATCTCGATGTGAAGGTTGATTTTGTGGCTTATAGGAGAAAATTAAGCGACGGTGTTGTTGAATCTGTGGAGTTTAGGGATAAGTTTGGTTCTGCTGAGAGAGGGAGGAATGAGGTTACTCTTGTGAGGGAAATGGGAGCTGAGAGAGTTTTGAAGAGGTTGAACTGTTTGCTGCGGATGCTTGATCGTGTCTTGGGTTGTAGGCCCAGTGGTGCTACCAAGAACAATAGCTTGGTGCTGGTTGCGCTTTACCAGGTTGTGAGGGATAGTTTTAAGCTTTATGCAGAGGTGTGTGATGTTTTAGGTGTGTTGTTGGATCGGTTTTCACCGAGATGGAGTATGAGCATTGTGTTGTTGGATCGGTGTGTGAAGGCTTTTTTCAATTCAGTCCAAAGACTTGTCGCATGAATTTGCTTACATAGATAAAGATTTGCCACATAAACATATGACTAACAGTGGAAATTGGATTTTAATGATAGAGACTTAGTTGCATAACGAATGTAAAACTAAAAAAATAAAGACTAATTTGTAAAATGGATAAAAGTCAAAAACCAAAATACCTATTCACTCAATTTGAAAGATAAAAAAGAAAAAGAATATGTAATCAATTTTTGTTTATTTAATTAAGCACAGTGAGCAGACGTATTAAGTATTGTTCTAATGGAACCCTCTTGAGCTTACCAAAAAAGAATCATCAATCCATCATGAATCCATTTAGTTCCAAAATGTCAACGCAGCACCAGCACATACGTCTTGAACAGAGACCAAAGTTATTCATTCAAGCATGGTATGGAACAGAACACCATTGCTAAATTATGTACTTAATTCCTTAGCTTGTTCCCAAGTTACGTGCTCTTTTCTTCGAATTGCATCCATGCTTTCCACAATTTTAAAACCATAGGCCCCGCAAGAATATTTCGTACCCATTAATTAATTCGAAGTTTCAAGGAACATAGATCAGTAGCCACGTGTTCACTTTTATGGTAACCCATTACTTCTCACGTTTACTTCACTTGTTGTGTCCACCACGTCTACCCAAAATCCTATCTCCATCAAAGCAATCCACAAAAGAAAAAAAGAAAAAGATAATCAAAGTCAAAGTCCTCGAGTCTTCTCTCTCTCTATATATATATACCAATTCCCACGCTCTCGGATCTCATCTCACACAACACATTACACATTACACAGTTCACAATCCCAACACCACCCATTTGGGAGAATCAGAATCTAACGAGTCAATACTCAATGGCCATGAAGAGACATAGAGAGAATGAAGGAACAACATTAGAAAGCTGGGGCATGCAAAATTGTTCAATTTCAATCACACCCGACACAACAAGTGTTTCAAGTTCCACCACTTCCCCTGAAGAAGTATTTGAGTGCAAAACGTGCAACCGCAAGTTCAACTCTTTTCAAGCACTGGGTGGCCACAGGGCTAGTCACAACAAGAGGGTGGAGATGGAAGGTGAAGAACAACAACTCAAACTCAAAAACAAGGGCAAAATCTATGGGTTGGGAAAACAAAGTGAGCCCAAAATTCATAATTGCTTCATTTGTGGTCAGGGTTTTTCTCTGGGCCAGGCCTTGGGAGGACACATGAGAAGACACAGAGATGCAACCAACGATGTTTTCTCGTCCATAAACCAGGTTGTTGCTAAAGTTTCAGTTCTCAAGAGATCGTGTAATGGCAAGGTTTTCTGCTTGGACCTCAACTTAAGTCCTCTCGAGAATGACTTGAAGTTATTGCTGTTCGGGAAAGTGTCACCCAAAGTTAATCCTTCTTCCTTCTGATCATTTTTTGTTTTGTTCTTTCCTTTGACACAATTAATCATTCTTTGAATTATTTTATTATGCAAATGGTGGATTCTTTTTTTTGCTTAGTTTGTCCTGTTAGCGTTTTTATTTTGGTTCCTGGGAGTTCAATTCGTCGTCAGTTGAATATACGAGTGAGTTAACCAGAGCTAATTAGTAAATCGAGTTGCATTAGTCAATTCAGTGTCATTGTAATGTAATGTGTGTCTGTGATTAACATTGTGTTTGATAAAAAATGAATGAAAATGTAAGAAATAAAAAAGAGAAGATAATGAAAAGTGAGATGGTTTAGTATAAATGTATAAATGAAAGAAAGTTGAAAACTGATCAAATATTTAAATTAAAGTGATTAAATAAATAAAAAAAATTAAAAATAAATCTTTATGACATTTCAATTTTATCTTTCATTCTAAATTTAGACAGCTTTCTCGGTTACACATAATTTTAAGTGTCCTTAGAGATATTCTATGACTAATACTGTGTTTGATAAAAATAAATGAAAATGAGTGAAAGTGTAAAGAATAAAAAGAGAAGAAAAAGAGTTGAAAGTGAGATTATTTAATATAAATCAAAGAGAGTTAAAAATGATAAAATATTTAAATTAAAGTGATTAATTAAATGGATAATAAAAAATTAAACATTTATTAAATTCCAATTTTATTTATATTCTAATTTTTTTTATCAAATTATTTAAATTTATTACATCATCACTTAATTGTTTATGTGACACTCTATTAACATCTTATGTTATTACATATTACTTAATTGATTATATGATATTTTGTGAATATGTGATGTTAATATTTAATGAACTTTGATTGACAGTATAGTAGATAATAAAAAAATATAAAAATTCAAATAGTAAAATAAAATAATAAGTAAAATTCAGATAATAAAATTAGAATGAATTATATTATAGGTAAAAAGGATACATTTAATAATTTTTTTACTGCAATTTAAACATTTTCTTTATAAGTATGCGTATATTTTTTTTTTATCGATGTCATTCCAAGTTACAGAGAAGGACCACTTGCTTCTTTGACTGTCTAGCTCGCAATTTTGTGAGTCTTATAATTTTATATAAATTTAATATTTTAAATAAAAAAATACATTTTAATGTTAAAATTATTAAAATGAATACTTAAATTAATTACATTCTTGACAAAGTTGTTTTTTTTAACCCTATCCTAGTCGAGGTCTGAGTGTGAACAACTAATATTTTAAGATATCAAGATTCATTTAAAAAATTAATTTCTGAACATTAGATCATATTTTCAACCGCAACTTAAAGACACAAAATTATCTACTAATTAATCGTGTAACACCATCTTCGTCTTATAAGAAAGTCATTTAATGCTAAAAAAGAAAACAATTTCTCATTATCTGATATAAAAAAAGATAAATGTAACTTACTTTTGTCCAGTTAAAAATACCAAGGTCAATGAGGCAGTCCAACAACCGTAAATAGTCCTACTTTCCATGTTCCCATAGATTTGAAGCATTCGTTAATGATTATTATTAAACAAAAATAGCCTCCAACAATTGGTTCATTTGTTTAAATCAGTCAAATTCCTTGACTTTGTCTCAAACAGCCTATAAATACCAATCCCATGCCCTAATCATTCACATCTCAATTTCAATATCTTCTTTGAGCTTTTCACTTTCTTAATTAATTAGGTTTCATACTAATTCTCCCAAAGTGCGAGGTCATGAAGAGACAGAGAGATGGAGTAGAGAGCATAGATTTAGTAAATTGTCTAATGTTGCTCTCTCATCACAGAGAAATCAAACCCCAAAAACTTCTGGGCCCTGAAGAATTTGAGTGTATGACATGCAACCGGAAGTTCACTTCGTTTCAGGCCCTCGGAGGCCATAGGGCAAGCCACAAAAAGCCCAAATTACACGTAAAAGAACAGGGCAAAATTCTGATGTTGGGGAATAAGCCCAAAAAACACGAATGCACCATTTGTGGTAGGGAATTCACTTTGGGCCAGGCACTTGGAGGACACATGAAAAAACACAGAATTGCCGTTGACCAAGGGTTTTCTTTGATAAACGAGGTTGTTGTAAAAGTACCGTTTCTTAAAAGGTCTAATAGTAAGAGGGTTTTGTTCTTGGACTTGAACTTGAACTTGACTCCTCTGCAGAATGACTTGAAGTTATTATTTGGAGAAAAGGCACCCAAAGTTGATTCCTTCGTTTGATCAATTGTTCACTTGATTAATCTTCATCTTTTGTTTTTCTAACACATGTATTCTTTCATTTCTTTGATGTAAATGTTTTTTTTTTCCTTTACGATAAAGTGATTGTTTAATATATTCTTAAAGAGACGACGGGGGAGTTAAGATGATTACTAAGTAGCATTTATGGAATAGCGTAAGAGATGTGTGTAAACTTTTATTTTCGCGATAACTTTTCCTATGAATGCAGAAGCTACAAGAGAGCTCTTCTAATTTAACATGGATAATCATGTCACAAGATTGAAATCAAATATGTCGAATATGCATGAAGTCATAAGTTAAAATCTCGATACGACTATTATAAAAATAAAAATAAAAAAGTCCCAATTGTAGAGTCAATAGTAATCACAATGTGAAGAAAAATATTTCTTAATGATGGAAGAACCTTTCACATTAATCAACTTTTCGAATATATGGTTGACCTTTTTGTTATTTTTCCTATTTACTATTCCCAGTGTGTTGATGGTTAACATAAAATGAATTAATAGCTAGAAGAACAAAAATGTTTTGATTACTAAATCAGGCAAATGAATGGAAGGGGGGAAAAAGACCATCATCAAGCTTATACACCGATCAAGACTTCTGCACCCCAAATTTGAATATCACGATACAATTGTAATTATTTTCGTTTTTTTATAAGCAAAATATATTACTTAGAAGTTAGAACACAAAGATCTCAAAGTCATATGCATAAAGACATTCTCATTAGGAGTCATAAAGTTAATTTATGGGTTCGAATTTTTATTAGTAACAAACTAATAATTAATATTTTTATCAATAAATAAATAAAGACATTCATTAATTTATTGATTTGATTTCTCCCACTAACAAAAAAAAAACTCACAACTAATAATTTTGTTTTCTTGGGTTTGATTTGGTCCCTCATTGTTTCAATTTTCTTGCTAATTCAATATATTTTCAAGTTTGTTGGGTATAAGGTGGGCACGGGTTGAGGTGTCAACATGTAATGATCCTATATCCAATTAGTAGAAAAATAAATAGAAAAAATATAATTAATTTTAGTAAAGGATACAAGGAGTAAACTTAAAAAATTTGAAAATAAATAATTAAAAATAGAGTTAAATGATGATGTAAAATAATTTTAAACCATCCTTCAATCACAAATCATCATTGATATGATTTTTAAAATAATTATTATAAAAATCAATAACTTTATCATACATAATAAATTATGATTGAATCACAATGTAAAACTTTTTATAATAATAATCTATAATTTTTTTCTCTA